>NW_023270451.1:12175118-12194218 GCF_011800145.1 Mirounga leonina
TATTTGACAGAGAGAGACACAGCGAGAGAGGGAACACAAGCAGGGGGGTGGGGGAGGGAGAAGCAGGCTTCCCACCAAGTAGGGAGCCCGATGCGGGGCTCGATCCCAGGACCCTGGGATCATGACCTGAGCTGAAGGCAGACGCTTAACGACTGAGCCACCCAGGTGCCCAGTCAACTGTATTTTTTTTTTTTTAAGATTTTATTTATTTGACAGAGTCACAGCGAGAGAGGGATCACAAGCAGCGGGAGTGGGAGAGGGAGAAGCAGGCTTCCCGCCGAGCAGGGAGCCCGATGCGGGGCTCGATCCCAGGACCCTGAGGTCATGACCTGAGCTGAAGGCAGACGCTTAACGGCTGAGCCACCCAGGCGCCCCAACTTTTTTCTATTTTTAAATTAACTAACCTGAAATACATTGATTTTGAGGAACATATGTAAGCTAAAGAGCTACCAGATTTTGAAAAAGATCTAAATATTAACTTGTAATGTTGGTACATGTAAGAAAAGGGATCTCACCTCATAATTTCTACCTTTCTAAAGTTTTGGCACAAGAACATTGTTTGCATCCAGTTATGACTGAGACAGGTCTCTCATAAGAAAGTACTGCAAAGAAACAACAAAATATGCTTCACACATCCGCCAAGAAGTTTTCTTAGGTCTCTGACATTTAATTGGTTTCATGACTATATTGCTTAACCTTCCTTTTCTACTGTTGAGCTATTAAAAGATAGAATTCATAGCTTGGGCTATTCAAAAGGCATCATCCAATACAGAAAAATGTTTTAACCATTCCTTGCAATTCATAAAACAAATGAAAGACCAATTATTAAAATGCAGGTAGAGAACATATTCTTCCACAATTATTTCAAAGCAAACGCCTCTTACAGTAGAAGCACTTGCAATTAAGAGAAAACCTAGGACTCACTATAATAAAAAGCAGATGACTTCAGAATAAAAATGTATTATGCCTAAATTTGATTAAATGTAGACATAACAAAAGACAGCTTATTCAAATATGGGCCCTTTAGACCTGTAGAGCTTTGTTAAGTCCTTGAATAATAAAAGTCACAGAAGTTATGGAATCAGTTAGTACCGATATTTGAATTAATCAGAAATGTATAGAAATTCAATTAATGACTTACTCATATTGTAAGTATTGAATATATGAAAAGCTAAATTTGGCCATGTTTTATTAAGACAAATTCTAAAAGATATAATTTATCCCATTATAAAATTTAACTATTTGCAGGTATATGTTGAATTGAAGTTTTGTTAGATTTTACTTTTCACAGTTGAGTGACATATTTAATTATCCTTAACTCTATTAGGACAGAGATTTAAAAAAAAACTAATAGCTATTGGTTATTTATTATGTATAAACTGTGTATTATGTAATAAACTATATAAATGCAATCCAGTTGTATGTTTTGATTACTTTGGTGTGATAATCTCAGTTTGGATAAGCAAAACAATTTTGAGTATTCTTCTTAAAAATTATAACCAATATTTAAATTCAAATTTAAAAACTGAAATTAAAAATCTTAAATTTTTTTTAAAAAACCTCAATTTATCATTTGTAGTATAGACAAATAAAATTTAGAGTTGCATAATTGTCTAGTATATTTTGCCTTGGATTAGAGTAAATCAAATTATGATTAAAACTGGCCTACTACATTGGCAGATATTTCTACATAACACTCCAGAGTACAACCATTATATACTAAGAAATACGACAAAGGAAAACATGGTTAATAGAAACCTGGTTCAATGCAAAATGTTTTATGTAATTTTCCAGTTAATAAATACAATGTGGATTTGAATAAAAACTAGGAACAAGTGTGTCAACTTCCACAATTATTTTTTTTCCCTTCCTAATTCACACTTCCTATAGCCAATTTAAGATGGTCTAATTACTGGGGCACCCTGGTGGCTCAGTTGGTTAAGTACCTGCCTTCTGCTCAGGTCATGGTCCTGGGTCCTAGAATCCAGCCCTGCTGGGCTCCCTGCTCAGCAGGGAGTCTGCTTCTCCCTCTGCCCATCCTCCCGCGCTTGTGTTCTTTCTAGTATGCTCTCTTTCTCTCTCTCAAATAAATAAATGAAAATCTTAAAAAAAAAAAAAAAAAAGATGGTCTAGTTAGAAAAGTAGCCAACCTGGCTTGTTAAATTTGTTTTTAGAAGACCAACAATGAATGAACTCACTGAAAGAATAAGTCATTCTTGGGGCATCTGGGTGGCTCAGTCAGTTAAACGTTCGGCTCAGGTCATGATACCAGGGTCCTGGGATCGAGCGCCACGTGGAGCCCCAGGTGGAGCCCCACATCAGGCTCCCTTCCCAGTGAGGAGTCTGCTTCTCCCTCTCCTTCTGCCCCTCCCCCCCATGCTCTCTCTCTCTCTCTCTCTCTCTCAAATAAATAAATATTTTAAAAAAAGAATAAGTCATTCTTATAAACATGATAAAGATTCTTGGTTTCACCAAATTTAGTTTACCAAAGCACACTCTACTCTGTGCTTAAACAACCAGTCAATTTAATTCTATGAGACAATTCCATTAAAAGAAAAAATCATGCACAGCAATCACAAAAAGCTAGACTATAGTAAGAGGATGAACTTGGTATCATCTTAAGTCTCTTTATCCAAAATTCTTCCTAAAACTCAGCAGTAATAATTACAAATAGAATATTCTAATCTTTCTATTTCCTATTTTTAAAATAAGAAATTTCTTGATTACTCTCAAAATCATCTTCCTTACACTAATCATTTCTACCGTGAACTAAGTAATGTGTTCAAAAGTAAACTCAGCCTTACTACCACCTTCATTTTAGTTAAAATCACCGACTCAAGTTATTCTCTATGCTTCCTTTCAATCAGCTCCCTTACTTCTAATTTCTCATGAAATCCTGTATATTCTATCCACATACTATCTATCACATGCATCCCTTTCTCTTTACCTTCATTGGCCCTTCTTCTACTTAGACTTTGATCATTTCTTTGTTGTATCTTTTTTTTTTTTTTAATCAGAAAGAGAGACCCAGAGTGAGCACAAGCAGGGTGAGTGGCAGGCAGAGGGAGAAGCAGGCTCCCCGCTGAGCAGGGAGCCAGATGTGGACTCGATCCCAGGACTTTAAGGATCATGACCTGAGCGGAAGGCAGCCGCTTAACCAGCTGAACTACCCAGGCATCCCTCTTTGTTGTGTCTTATTAACTGAATGATTCTCCACTTGTCTGGAGTATACTTCCCCAGCTAATTCCAACTTTTTCATCAAACACACTTCATGAACTTTCTCTTGGAGGCCTTCTTTAACTTTTCAACCTGATAAATTTCATTTCTGTGCTTCCTTTATCTCTCTATCTTAGTATTTATGCCATTGAACTATAATTGTCAATTTATATAACCCTCTTCTCTTTGCCTTGAAGGCAAAGCCTGTATTCTTTTTTAAACTCCTGTTCCAAGCAAATATGAGGTGCTAAATGTTTGTTTAATGAATATAGGTGCCAAAAGCAAAAAAAAAAAAAAAAAAGAAAACTTGATCCTATTAATACATTGAATTCCATGTCAAATGATATCAGATCTTCATTATTGCATAGTTACACTCCCTAGATGATAAATTTGGCTTTTAAAAACAAAGTTAAATTAATTTTAAGTAGTTTAAAAGTTTCATAAATTAAGCCTTGCACATGTCTACTCTGAAACTGATTTACTATCCTTGTTTTTCAAAAGTAGTATCAGAATGCTAAAGTCATTTTATAATGGTAACTGGAATTAAGACTTCGAACTTCTTAAGATTTAGCATCGTTCAAGGATCCGTATCATGGCTGAGGTCCTTCACTTCACACATGTCTTTAAAAACAAAATTCAACACATATTTTCTAAGTCCCTACCATTGTGTATTATTTTACCATTAAAGATTCCAAACTGTTCTTTAAAATGTTCCATATAACACTCTATTGCAGTATATTGCTACTCTGCTTATAGTAATATTTACAGGAATGGACCTTGAATTATTTTTCTTGTAACTTAAACTTCCATGTTGCAAAAAAGGGAAGTGAATTCTATCAATTTTCCTGTCTGAAAGACTTGTCCCTAATGAATAATAATACCACTGGGTTTTAAACTACAAATACTGCTTTATTTTGTTTTTCTTAGGGTATGTTTATTTACTTAACCTATATAGCACTTTAAAACTAAAATTCAAACTACTTTTTAATGTTTTCAATTTAATAAATGAAATTTTACACTATGAAAAAGAAATTTTGCAAACATCAGTAGATTAAATCTAAAAACAAATATGGCAGCAAATGACATAATTTCATCACTACAAGTGATGACTAAAATCTGGAACTTGATGAAAGGTATTAGCTGACCAATTAATCATTAAACTGCTACTGAAGTCAGAGTAGTAGAAAATGGACTCAAACTCTACGTGAAACAGTCTGTCAGAGTATATAGTAGAAATGAATTGGGAATGTTTTTATTTCATTCACAAGAAGTTTTGTCTACACTGCCAATCAAGGGTGGTGGTTGGGGGATTTTTCTTAGCGATAGGAAATCCTGTCACTGTTTTTACTAGTGGAAAGTAATTAAATTAACTGCAAAATACCAACATCATTCCTCTTTATGTGCTGTGAGAAGAAATAGAATTATACATCTTAAGAAAACGAAAGTTGTTTAAAGCAAGCCTAATGAAAGGTCATAACTATACTACTCCTTAACTTCCAAGTCATGGAGAGAAATCTGCTTTCTATTGCAGTCAAAAATTCAAGTATTTTCCTCATAGATACAAGGAAGAAAGGGTTTATTCATCCATTAATTCATTCACTCATTCATTTATTTTAGAGACAGAGAGAAAGTGCTCCATGCATGAGGTGGGGGAAGGGCAGAGGGAGAAGAACCTTAAATCGGCTCCAAGCCCAGCGTGGATCCTGAGGTGGGGCTGGACCTCACAACCCAGCTAACTTGACTTGAGCAGAAATCGAGTTGGATATTTAACTGACTGACCCACCCAAGCACCCCAAGGAAGAAAGACTATTATCTCACTTTAAAAAAATAAATAATGGGGGCACCTGTGTGGCTCAGTCAGTTGAGCATCTTTTGGCTCAGGTCATGATCTTAGGGATCTGAAATCCAGTCCTGGCTTGGGCTTGGGGCTCGGTGCCAAATCTGCTCATCACCCCCCACCCTGTGTACCCTTCCCAGCTCCCCCCCCCCCCAGCTCCTGCACTGGCTCTCTCTCAAATAAATAAAATCTTTTAAAAAAAATAATAGAATAATGATTAGCAGTTTGTACTCATAATGAGAAATGGAATTGGAAACTAACTGCAGTAGAGTTTTCCTGAGACACAAATTACAACTCTATTTTTAGACTGTTCAAGTCCAAATACATGAAAATCTAGATAATAAAAAATATACCTCCATTCTCCATTGGTTGAATGAAGGTCTGAAAACCAGCAGTAATTCTGCTCTGTAGACCACTTCTATCAAGTGTTCATGATGGAAAAGTGAAATCTCTGGGATCAATGGTTGGTGAAAATAAAGTTAAGCAGAAGCACACAGATCAGGTAAAAATGCCCACTATTTATCATTGATAAATTAATTTCTATTTGGGTGGCCAGATGCTGGAGAAACAGGATTGCCATCTCATCTCTTACTTGAGAGAAACTATTTTTAGATACATTTTCTTTTTTACATTAACAATGACATGTCTCCCCTATAACAATGTCTACCCTACACTATGTATATAATATATATCATGTATTCAACATTTATGGAGTACAAGATAATTGGTACCAGATAACTGATTTGCTATTAAATATATGCCACTGTTGACTGAATATATAAATTTTTTTTAAAAAAGTGCAGTGTACCCTTCATATATGTCTGTGACAGGCCATCATTTAAGTAGACTTTGAATACTGACAGATAATTTTTAAGTTCTCAAGGTCTCTTCACTGATCCCTCTTCCTCCACACTTGCCACCTTCCAATTCCTGCTCCATGGAACCGCAAAAGCGATCTTCCCAAAAAGAACTCAGTTACATCATTTCCCTACTTAAGCCTTGAGGTGTTTTCCCAGTACACCCAGGAAATATCTTCACTCCTTACCTTAAGCAGGAGTCTTTCATCCTCTGGCCCCTGCCTATTTCACAGTGTGTGACATTTCCACACTAGTCATTGTTTCCAGTTATTTGAAGATACTAAGCATTCTCTGGTCTCCTGTGATTTGCACCAGCTGTTCCCTCAGTCTGCAATGCTCTCTCACTGCTCTTCTCATGGGTAAATCCTTCTCTATACTTACACTTCAACAGCAATGTCCCATTCACAGAGAGGCCTTTCCTGACCCCCCCCCCACCTAAATTAAGATCCCCTCCCCCATTCATTGCTTTCATAGCACTCACTGAAAATAGTGATCATTTTATGTATTTGCCTTCTCAATTCTTTGCTGTTTATCTCCTTCACTAACATGTACATGGGGTGGGTATGGGGAGATTTGTCTTTTTTTTTTTTTTACCATTACATCTTGAGTATATAACACAATTCTCTGGTCCTTGATATATGCTGAGTAAGTAAATGATTGCACATTAAGTAAGACAATGTTGATTTGCAATATGAGTATTAAAGTAATGGGAATATCACAGAAGCCATTTATGATCAGCCTTATTGTATTAGGGTATTAAGATACCATAAATTGATAAGTGGCTGGGCCAATCAGCTTCCTCTGAAAACCCTCAACAATTTATATGTATTTCTCTTTACTGTATATATTTTCTACTCCGTATCTCAGCTAATTGTGTTCATACAGTTTCTATTTTATTAAATCAAAAAGTCCAAGGGGACTTGAAGAACTTTCTTTTTTTTGTTTTGTTTAACTTTGGGTAACCAGTTGAGTGATCCTTAAGCCTTGAGCAGCAAGGATATAGGCCAAACAAGAACTCCACCACTGGACTAAACTATGTGAAGTCTGGAAAGTTATTTAATTTCTGTAGGTCTGAAGCTCCTCATCTGTAGGGGGTACCTTACTTCACAGAATTTTGGTAAGATCAAAAGAGACAGTATATCAAATGCCATGTACCTGACAAATGATCAATAATGGTAACGATAATGGGTTGAATGGTAACCCTAACAACATGAACATGTGGATATAATCTTATTAGGAAATAAGGTTTCCTTATTTGGAAAAGGGTCTTTGCAGATACAATTAAGGATCTCAAAATGAAATCATTTTTGTGGACCTTAAATCCAACAAGTAGCCTTGTATAAGTGACACAAGGACAGAAGAGGAGAAAGCCATGTGAAAATGGAGGCAGAAATTGGATCACTTAAGTTCAACTTACATATATTACAAAAAAACAGAAATATTGGTGTACATGTATATGCAAATAGAGATAAATGCACTCATTTGAATACATATCCTCATGTTATCATCTTCATGTCATCAAGTCATTTTTATTACCTATGAAACATGGGAACTGGGCTAAAGTTGTGAATCTGATATTAGGGGACCTTGGGGGGTACCTGAGGAGTCCTGAATCCCTGCCAAACAAGCAAATGTTGCAGTTATAGTCAAACATACCTTTTTTCTAAGGAGAACATGTAGAACTTCCATCAGATCTCAGATGGGTTTGGGGCCATCAAAAGAGGAATTATCTCAAATTTGGAGAATCTTGGAGATCCTTTCTAGCTGTTACATCGATAAAATGTTTCCATTTGATATCACTTTACAGCAGCCAAAGAGATTTGGCATGCTATTTTAATCAGCAAGAACCTATCTTTGAAGACCAACAAGCCAAAGAAGGGACTATAATAGAGGTTGTTTTAAGTAAACTTATCTTCCTCCAAACATTATAATAAAAATCTACAGGTTTCCGCTTCCTCATGCTCAGTCTGTCATTACCCACCATGCTCCAGCAAAGGAAATAATCTCTATAGTCAACAACATAAATACAGACTCCAGGTTTCCTTGAGCTCGGAAATTGCTATATTCAAGTGAAAGGGTCATAGTATGCATGAAGACAGAGAAAAGAAAGTAAATGAAAAATACATAGTTTCCTTATTTCTTTCAGTGCAGGAAACTTCAAGGTCATTCTTACCAGAGCCATATTTCTGCATTTTGTACACTGAAGGTTATGAAATAAAGGTGAGAGTGGACAAGTATCTGAAGAATTGGGTATTGTGAAGTTTTAAATTCACTGTTTCTCTTTTATTCCTTTCTAAAGTTTACCAAGCAGAAACTGAAGAATCTTCTGCACAATATCATCATATGAAGAAAATGTCCAAAGTAAAACATAATAAATCTTATGTCAAGCAATTGCTTGTAAAGAGATGGTATGTGTCACACCTCTTTCAAGTTAACAGAATTTTAAATTATTTGAGGCTTGCGAGGAATATGTGATGGATTATGAGGCAATGTCTCTTGATAATTAGAACAAACTTAGTTTTCAGTTTATTCAGTATGTATTTGTATAAAGAATATGGGGAATACAAATGAATTATTAGGTTAGAATAAGGTGTTGTACATCTGGCATAAAGGTTCTTTTTCTACAGCATATGCACAATGAGTGCCCTTTTATTACTTGAAAAGTACAGAAATAATTAGGTGGATAAAGGTCTTCCACTTAAGAGTCATCGGATTGGTTTTTAAAAGTTATGCCTTTGAAGAGTGACTGCCTTCCCCTAAAAATGAACTTTTCTGTGGCTTTTAAAAATAGCCTGGATTAACTGCTGAGTGAGCCAGTGGTAAGTACTGGTTAAGGGTGCAAGCTCTTACACCAGATTTCCTGGATTCTAGGTTGTTTCCACCACTTGTAAGTTGGGTGACCTTAGCAATGACTTAGCTTATGCACATCTCAGTTTTCTTTTCTCTAAAATGCAGGTGATAATGGTAACTAGCTCTCAGAGTTGAGAATTAAATGAGTTAATACTGTATCTTACTTTGAATTTAGTAAATTCTTGGACTATAGTAAATGTCCAGTAAGTGTTAGTTACAATTTTATTCAAAGCATTATTTAAAAAGTTTTTTTTTTAATTAATGAATACTTTCTTGAGTCTAAGGCTCAAAGGTTATTCCATATATCAGTATCACAGCATTGAGGTTGTTAGGAAATATATATTATAAATCATGTTGATCATTCATTCTTATATTTAACTTTCAGATATTTTGGGTATCTAATTCAAAAACACACAGGAGATACTACTAATTACATTTTCCATTTAATATTTCTTGCAGGAATAAATTGGGGTTAGGTGAGAAATTCAATTATGTGCCTGCCATCTCTTGGGTTAAAATATTAGTATTTAATCGTGTCTGTAGGAAACAGTTAACTCTTTATTATTTAATCATACCTGCTTTGCATTAGTACATTCCAATACAGTTTATGTTTCTCTTCAGTTACATGTATCTTGCACCTTAAGATATGAAAGATTCACCTTTTTTACTATTCAGTTTTCATCAGATGCCCTATTTCTTTCATGCTGAAATATTTTAAGACATCATTACTCTCAACTGACACTCCTCAGCTTTAATTTATTTTAAATCTTCTTGAACAACCATGTAATGTATTTGTATTTTCTGTTCCAATACTTTTAATCTATCCTTGCTATTTTAAGTTTTAAAAAATATATGTATTTTTTCTTCCAGTTGTTTTATTCAATTTTATACACCTAATGGTACCCTTTATATAGCATGCTGAAGGTTTTTTGTCAAACTAAATCTATTTTTTCAAATTATTCTTTAACCACTTTAATCTTACAACTGAAAAATCATAACAAGTTTACTACAGTATTTACTGAGTTTTTTTTTTTTTAAAGGGCAAAAAGAGATCCCATTCATTATGCAAGCAAAAACGTATTCTTATTTCATTCACACAGAAACTGTCCACAAAAATCTGTTTTTTCTCCAAATGTTTAAAAAGTTTTCTCCTTTCCTTCCTTTATGAATGTATTACTTTTCTCTTCCAGAAGTAAAGCTGTCCTTTCCAATTCAATCTAGCATTTCTGGCATCTCCTTTTTTCCTACCTATTACCCTGATGAAGCTTAGCAAAGGACCAGGAGCCAAGCTGGCAGACTCAGAATTTTTTTTTAGCAGGCAAGAAGGTAAAGAACTGTGGATATACATATGCTACCTCTTTTTGTGGGGTGGGGGAGCCTGCAGAGTTCTAAAATGTGTCTTCAGATATTAATCGTAGGGAATTAAGAAGGATTCATTAGAATTCTTAGTAGAAATTTGGTGAGTTCAATCCTTGCAAAAGGAATACAGTTCACTTACATAAATTTTAATATAGACAGATAATATAACTTTGCCACTAAAATGTCAATTCATCTAAGCAATGTATCCGCACATATGCTGGATATTTGCTGCCATGCTATCATTGTCACTTAGAGTTTGGGGAGTCAATTTCATTTTAATACCAATCACAACCTATAGTCCATAATATCTATTGGGTATTTGGGCTTTCCCCCCTTAATCAGAAATACTGCTTTATCACAACTATATATTCAGTTCAGAAATCTATCCTTTTACACAATCCTTAATCCAGTACAATTTATTCTCACATCACTGGCATAATGGGAGGCTGCCAACTACAGTGAGACATCACCACAGAGCTTACTGTTTGACCTTGGTAAGTTTCTTATGTTTTCTGGGTATGTTTTCTTTGTATGTAAATAGACATGATGATACTGGTCAACCTCTCACATCTGAAACCCCTGGAGGCTCACATTCTCTACACCAAAAAAATATAATTTATTCCTTCATTATAGTTTGTCAACAAAGCACTGGACAAAATGGAAAAGCAACTTGCTTTCCTCAACTTTATTGAAAGTTATTTAACCATATTGACTGTTTTATCCATATTGTGAAAATATAAGCAGCCTTTAAAAAAATTAAGGTAGATCTAAATGTTCTGCTATGGCATGAATCTCAGATACACTGTTTTTATTTTTTTTAGTTGTATTTATTTATTTATTTATTTATTTATTTATTTATTTATTTATTTATTTATTTATTTTATAAGTAATCTCTACACCCTCTATGGGGCTTGAGCTCATGATCCTGAGATCAAGAGTTGCATGCCCTACTGACTGAGCCAGCCAGGCACCCCAAGAATCTTGGATATATTGTTGACTGAAAATTCAATTCCCAAATATTCTATTATTATATGGTATGAGTTCATTTATGTAGAAAACAGCTAAAAAAATACACACATATATGAAAACATGCCTGTATGGTCATGTAAATATACATACATGTACACAAAATCATAAATAGCACATCTATAAATACATGAGCTTACATAAGAAAATGTTTAAAAGTATACTACAAACATTTTAAAGATAATGATTGTATGAAAGGAGTGGAAATAAATATGGCTTGCAAAATATGCATCTGTGTTATATGATTTTTAACCCAAACAGGTATTTGAGAATTACTTATGTAATTAAAATATTTAAATGCTACTCTAAGCAGTAACTTGTATATTTTTATAACATTTTATACTTCAGCTATCACTACATTATTTGATTTTCATATACATAATTTAATTAGATTTGATTGGTATAAAACTGATAAATACAAATAGCCCTTTAGTAGCTTTTTTTAATGTTAAAAGTCTCTCAGTTTTAAAGCTGCATATAATTGATTCTCATATGCTTAAAGAAGCTGAAAAATTGCTTATTTAAAGAATAAAAAGAATTGTAAAACCTCTGTAGTTGAATGCTGGGTCAGATGGGCATTTAAAAACAGTGAGGAATTTCTGTCTGGGTGGAGACATGGAGAGAAAGGGTATGCCCAGCTAATGTGAAGAGTCACTAGTAATTAATTTGAATATTAAATCAATGTCATCTATTAGTACTCTAAGCTAGTGAAGCAGATGACAAAAGTCACACATTATTATAGATGCATTTGCTAATAGCTCTAAGCTTAAAAGTGTTAAACCTTTTTTCCTCTATCTTAATGATCTTTAAGTGCCTTAATCTTGTTTCTGAATGTTCTAAATTGTAGTCCACATTTGCCTCAGAGCATATTAGCATGAAAAGTAAACGAAGGTCATGATAATAAAAACAAAAATGGAAACAGTGAAACATGCAATCTTAGCCACAGCCCCACTACTGTACTCTCTGGAAATCTCGTCCCTATGGCTACTTCCTAAAACTCCTGGGGGATTTTTCAACTTCAGCATCCTGCTCCTCAGATGCTTCCCAACAGACGCTGACAAGCCCATGTCTCTGTGGTGACATCCTCTGGATCTTCCAAAGATGACTGCCTCACTTCTCATCTTTACTGGCTCACTAAACTGAGATACATGTGTTGGAAAGGGGTGGAAATCCTCTTCAATGTCATGTTCAATTCCATTATCAAGTCAGAATCAAGTGCGTCCTCAGCTCTCGGGGTACTTCATTGACTCGGTCAACTACCATTTTCTTAAAACCATAGTAATATTACTCCGTCTTTATTCTGACTGTGATGTAACAGTCATAGTAATCTGGTAATCTGGTAATCTGATTGACAGGATTTTCTGTTACTCTCAACACTGTCCGTATCCTCAGACTTTAAGCAATGAATCATTCCTTATTTGGTTTGTACTCCTCTCGTTTCTTCAGAGTGAGTTTCTTTCCCACCTAAAATTATTATTTATCTAAATTCTGCCTAGATTATATACATCTAGATAATTAACTATGAGATTAAGCAGTGCTCCTGTTCCTGAGAGATTTAAAGATTTGAGTTTGGTAAATCTCGCTTCAAACCTAGCCCATCCAGCTGCTGGGCTTTCAAAGAGGCTACATAGCTCTCACACAACTGAAATCCAACCAGCCCTCCTCAGGGGACATCTAGACAGTGATGTGCAACAGAAACGTAACATGAGCCACAAATGTAACTTGACATCTTTTATGAGGTACATTTTTAAAAATAGTAATTAAGAATCAGATGAAAATAATTTTAATACATTTTCATTAGCTTAATATAATCAAGATGTCATTTTACTATATAATCAACATAAAACTCATTGAAATATTTTATATTTATTGAAAGTGATACATATTTTACACTTACAGCACATCCCAATTCAGACTAGCAATGCTTCCAGTGTTCAATAACCACGTGTGGTTAGTGGCTATTTTCCTGGATGCTAGAGATCTGAATAGTCCTGAAATGCCAGGTTTCAAAGTGACTTAACAGTTCAAGCTTGGTCTAACAACCTGTTTCACACTAACACTTTCCTTAAATACCAACCTTCTGTGTACCGTGTCCAATGATGGGCTCCTCACAGCTTGCATAATGGTTTCCTCAGATTAATATGTAATAGAATGCTACCTGGCAGCATTCACTCTCTACTGCCTTTTTAAAATTGCAGAAAAAATATTTCTTTGAACACAATCATTTTTGTAATTCACTATATAGCTAGAAAAACCTATTTTCTTCGTTTTTAAATTGAAAGATTAACGATATATTCTCACTGTAAAAAAATCAAACACCATAGAATCATATAAATTAAAAAGTAAATGTTCTCCCATCATATTCCCTAATTTATTCCCTGGAGTTACTTGAGGTTCACTGTGTATCATTCTAGACACTTTTCTACATCAAGGAGAATTTTTAGAAAGAGGTAGTAAATCCCCAAATTTGTTTACAACATTTATGTAGGAGATTCTCTTCTCCCAAGTAAGGACAAATAATTCTTTAGCAAGGGCTAACACCCAAACATGTTCGGTGACTACCAGAAGCGTTGCGTTGCCTAACAAATGTATTTCTTTCCGTCAGCCCCTGTTTTGTCTGAGTGCCCCCTATCACCCTTACCACGTGTACAGAGAAGCACTAAAAGGTGGGATATTGATTAGTCTAAGTCCATTAGGTAATTCCCTTTTCCGAGCCAGTGACTGACTTTGCCAGAGGTATGTGATGTAATTTTGTCCAAGGAACAAGGAAGAGATTTTCTTGCTCATAATAACAGCTGCATGAGCAGGAACAGTCTTCTTTCTCTCCTGGACCTTGCTGTCCACCTGTGATGCCTGTGATGACAGATGTCATGTCAGGGCTCTGAAGGGAATCAGCTTAAGGGGAGAAGTGAAAATATGAGGAATCGGTAGAGGAAATGATAAACAGGATCCTTGATACCCCCGCAGGACTGGTATCTTCCTGGGATGTGACACGATAACCTTCTTAATGTCAACCCACTGTCTGTTGTGTTTTCTGTTACATGAAACTTAAAGCATCTTCATTTATGAAAACATCAAAGAAATGTTTTATAAGCTTTGGTCAAAATGAAAGAGAAATTGTTTTCGTTAGTGAAATGAGAATTTAAGCCACCAGCTCTTGATGAGAAAGTTATTCATTTTTTGTCAATTTATTTCCATATGTCATCCACACATTATAACTTTATCTTTGCAAAGAAAGAGTAATCTTCCAAAGAATAAATAAATGTTTAGTTTTACTGCCAGTAGAAATAAAATTGACACAATTTAGATAAGCAGAATGTAAACACACCGTCAGAATTGTTTATTTTAGAATGCTTTTGTATGTGTGCAAATCTTTATTAGATTATAGGATATCAGACCTGCTGTCAGTAGCAAATTATAATTGCTATTTTATAGTGTGGCGATTTTCTTCCTACACAGGAAGATGTAATTACTGCAGTCTGTATATCATTTAAGGAGTGTGTCTAGTGTTCCATACACCAAGTTTGAAGAAGGTGTTAAATATAAAAATATGTATTATATCAAAAATATGTATTATACTTATGAATCCATTCATATTCATCACATATAATTTTTTTTTAATTTTCATCACATATAATATTAACAAAAATAGTTTCAACCACCATTTGGTAAAGCCGAATTCAAATATCCCTTCAACATTTCTATTTAATGTACAGTTTTAAACATAGAAATTAAGCAAATAGTTTGGGCAGATTTAGTGGGATGGAATCAAACCATATAAATGATCAAACACTGGCAACTTTACATAAGTTGAACTAAAATAAACAGCTAAAAGTTTTTCAGAAAATACAAAAATTGGTATTGTTTTGTATTTCAAAGTCGTTTTTCTTTTTCTTTTTATAATGAGCACATAAGTGCAGAATGCTTATTTCACTTAATGAAACCAGAACTAGAGCTCTCCTTGGTAAAACAACTGTAATATAGCAAATGGGACAGGGATCAGGTGAAGGTTTTTTTGTTGATGTATACCAATTTATCCTATGTACTAAATCCAACATTTTTGATCCATTTGTAGCATTATTCTGTCTTGCAAGTACAGTCATACAAAAAAATGCAACCACAACACTGCTTTATAAGTATAATGTTCTGTTCTAATTGTGGGAATAAAACTATAAGTATCTGTATGTTAACACACCATGGTGTTCATAGGTTGCTGCATATTTTTAACAGAGTTTATAGAGAATGTAATGAAAAAAATCTTTGCCATAAACCTTAGAAATACTGTATATGATGATGCTTTTTTAAAAATATTGTTTACACGTACAAGGATGAAATCGGGACTTTGAAATTATTCTGCAGCTCTAAGTGAGGATCACTATTCAGTATCAAACTTAGGCTTTGTGCTAAGTGTGGACAGAAGCTAAATAAAATGAACAAATATATACTTAGGGTTAGGCTAATGGATATGTTGGGGGTAATACTTTGCTTGCTATATTTACAAAGCATTAATTATTTCCAGGTTTTAAAGTACTATTTGATTCTATCCTGTCTTTTTAGCATTTGCTCTGGTTCATATAATTTTAAAGACATTTATTTATTATTAATTTATTTATTTAAAAAAGAGAGGGTGAGAGAGTGGGGGGGCACGGGGGGAGGAGCAGAGGGAGAGGGAAAGCAGACTCTGTGCTGAGTGCAGAGCCCGATGGAGGGCTCAATCCCAGGACCCTGAGATCATTGAATTTATATTTTTTTTCTATCTCCCCCCCTCCCACCACCAATGGTCAATATCCACATTACACCAAAAGCTTGGAATTTTTCTAACATCACAGTAATATTTAGGAGGTAGAATTATCAGTAGTTGATGACTGAATATACAGGGACATAGCGAATGGGGAGAGGAAAGCGGGAGGTTCAATTTGTTCTCAGGGTGATATATAAAGTAGTAGGCAGCTGATACGCAGTTTTGAGTCAGGAAAGTATCTCAGCCGAAGGTTCTAAACTTGGGAGTAATTCCCATAGAGATGTTAGTTAAAATATAGGGAGTGGATCAAACAGCTGAAGAAAAACCAGTCAGGGAGGACAATGGACCGAATGTTGTGTCACTTCCAAATTCCTATGTTGAAATCCTAATACCCAAGGTGATGATTGTCTTGGGAAGTGGCGTCTTTGGGAAGTAACAGGTCATGAGCGTGGAGTCCCTGTGAATGGGATTCACACCCTTATAACTGGGACTCCAGAGAACTTTCTTGCCCTCTGGAAGCCATGTGAAGATACAACAAGAATTCAGCGGTCTACAGCACCAAATAGGGCCCTCAGCGGAACCCAACCATGCTGGCGCCCTGATCTTAGACTTCCAGCCTCCAAAACTGTGGGAAAGCAACTTCTATCGTTTATATGCCACCCAGTCGCTGGTACTTTGATACGGCAGCCCCAACTAAGACAGGGAGGGGAGAGAAACAGGAGAGAAAGGCGTCTGGGAGAATGAGAGAAGCAAGGGTTTTTTTTTTTTTTTTTAAAGGAGGACATGAATAAAGTCAATTAGGCTGAGACCGAAAGGATTCACTGGAGTAGAATGCTAAGGTAGCTTGTGGCCAAATTATGGACAGCCTCGTTTATTAGACTTTAGTTACTAGACAGCCATCAAATATTTTGAAGATCATGAAATCAAATCTAGGTAGTATTCTCTCTGAAAGCTGTGTGAGTGTGTATGTGTATTTGTGTGTGTTGAGGGAGGGGAGCCGCTGGGACAGGGAGAGAATCTGGGGCCAGGTAGAAAATATATAGTCTGTTGTAACAAGATGGTCATTGTGGGAATAGGAAAGAAAGTGCAGATTACAAACAAATACTTAGCTATAAAACCAAGAGCACTTAGTAACTGCATGTGGAGGCTAAAAAGCATGTAGGAGGAATTAGAGATGGCAACAGCAGTTAAAGGCCAAGGTCACCGCCAGGGCTATCACCTCCCAAGGGCTCTCAACTGAAAGTGAACATGTGTGTGTGGAGGGGGAAACAGGTTCAGATTGTGTTATAATGAATTCTCTTTTGAACAGACTAAGCGGTCAAGGTTTCTCCCCATCGAGAAAACCATCAAGCAGTGAGATACCCAGGTCTCAAGATAAAGAAGAGTTCAGATCTATAGATGTGAATCCAACTGAGCCTCAGTGCAAGGGCAATTTATCCATATAATTTTTAATATTTTAAAACACACTACAGAAATATGTAAGAAAACATGTAATGCATCTGCAAAACTCTACATATGGATGATCGTTTTTAAAACTGCAGTTGAATGTTAAAAAGTGAAAAAGGCTTTATTTCACATTTATTAAAAGTTATGTGACTGTTCGGAGGGACACAGACCAGTCGTGTCCTTTCTTTACAATACATTCACTGGTGTCATTATGGCTACGGTTTTTCCATAGCGTGAACAGCGCCTATTATAGAGAGCTTTGCCAGCTTACTCCAATTAAAGATTGTTTCTCTCTAGAGAGCATGGAATATTTTTACCGTCTCTGTCAAAAGACACTCTTTTGTTTTGCTTCTCATATAACATTTTGTGTGTAAGAAGGTGAGGAGCTTACGTGAGAACAATTCAAATTTGTTCAGCCAGCAGGAAGCTTATGTAAAGCTTTGTTCCTTAATGAGGGCCCCTGAATCTTCAAATGAAATTACCCGTTTTTCCAGGTGCAGGTGATCAAATTAGGGATGGGAAATGCGCCAAATGTATGTAAACAAAGGAACCATTTCCAAGATGCTGACTGAAACAAGTGGAAACAAATCAGACTAGGCAGTGATGGAATTTAAAGGCCTAATAAGTTAACCTACTGGGTCTCACCAGACTGCTGAACTAATTATATCACGGCCGAAGAAAGAACAAGTGCAGATCTTCCCAGTTTTTCTTTTCTTTCTTTTTTTTAAGATTTTATTTATTTATTTGACAGAGAGAGACACAGCGAGAGAGGGAACACAAGCAGGGGGAGTGGGAGAGGGAGAAGCAGGCTCCCCGCTGAGCAGGGAGCCCGATGCGGGACTCGATCCCAGAACCCTGGGATCATGACCTGAGCCGAAGGCAGACGCTTAAAGACTGAGCCACCCAGGCGCTCCTTCCCAGTTTTTCTAGGAGGGTGTGAATTTCACATATTCTTTTCTACTGTTTCCATATTAGAATACTGATTTATTAGTCCCAACTCATGCATACAATTTTTATTTTGAAAAATACGTTATATCGGGCTGTTTCTTTCCCTCCTAACAATCATGTGTCCTTCCTGAGCTGAGTTCATCTACTTAAGCTCCATGCAGCTCAACACACCATCCTCAGCTCCAGGATGGGCAGAGTAGCTGAAATGCCCTGGCCAGTGACTACTTTTAGAAACCTGGTCCATGACAAATGGTCTAAGTGATTCCTCTGTGCACCTGCCATTGGGTTAGTAACAAGCATCCAACCCCATTTATTCCAGTTAGATCTTTGGAGGATGAAGTTTCCTGGGAACTTCAAGGAAAGCAGTCCTTTACTTTTTTAAGAAAGCCCCCGCAATCGGCAGTTGTCTCACCCTGAACACCAGCCATCAGCCTAGAACTGCAGCTCTCTCATTAACAGGGTGAGGATAAAGTGGCTTGGGGAGGAAAGCTAAACTAAAGAGAATCTAAATTAAAAGAAGACAGTCTCGGGGTGCCTGGGTGGCTCAGTTGGTTAAGCGACTGCCTTCGGCTCAGGTCATGATCCTGGAGTCCCGGGATCGAGTCCCGCATCGGGCTCCCTGCTCGGCAGGGAGTCTGCTTCTCCCTCTGACCCTCCCCCCTCTCGTGTGCTCTCTCTCTCTCCCTCTTATTCTCTCTCTCGCAAATAAATAAATAAAATCTTAAAAAATAAAAGCTCTATAGATTCTATCAAATGAAGAAAGTTCAGGGGCACCTGGGTGGCTCAGTTGGTTAAGCGACTGCCTTCGGCTCAGGTCATG
>NW_023270451.1:12194228-12333822 GCF_011800145.1 Mirounga leonina
AGTTGGTTAAGCGACTGCCTTCGGCTCAGGTCATGATCCTGGAGTCCTGGGATCGAGTCCCACATTGGGCTCCCTGCTCAGCAGGGGGTCTGCTTCCCCCTCTGCCCTCTTCCCTCTCATGTACTCGCTCTCTCTCATTCTCTCTCTCTCAAATAAATAAAATCTTAAAAAAAAAAAAAAAAGAAGACAGTCTCAGTTGAACATCTTGATCCAGCATCCCCTTGCTTCGTCATTTCTTCAGTTACATAAGCAATTATTTAAGACAATTAAGCTGGCTTCTCTGTTCCTTGTAACCAAAAGCATCCTAATGGCAGTGCGCTTCAACAGCAACTTTTCACAATTCCATGACAGATAAAATGATTGCTATTTTCCTTATGAGTCTATATTTCTTTTTTTCTTAATTTTGAGATGATTTTGGATTTAGAGAAGAGTTGCAAAAACAGCACAGAGTTATTACACTTTTCACCTGGGTTTCCCTAATGTTAAAATCTGTGGTACAATTATCATAAGAAATTAACATTGGTACAGTGCTATTAACTAAATTACAGACTTCATTCCGAATTCACCAGTTTTTCCACTAAGGCTGTTTTGTCTCCAGATCCCAGATTGCAAGTAGTTGTCCTTTCTTCTTGGTCTCTTCCATTCTGTGGTACTTGTTCATTCATTCCTGGTCTTTCAGGACCCCGACACACTTAAAAGGTAATAGTTAGCTATTTCATGCAATGTCATTCAATCTGGATTTGTCTGATGTTTTCCCAAAATTAGATTGAGGTCCTGCATTATTAGGAAGGACACTACAGAGGTGCATCTCATCTTAGAGCATCCCATGGGGGGTGATGATTTGGTAAGTCTGGGCTGTTTACCCTGATCACTAGGTTAAGATGGTATTTTCCAGATTTCTCCACTGCAAAGTTACTATATTTTTTCTTTGTAATTAATGTCCTTTAGGAAGGCATACTTTGTGACTATGCAAATATCCTGTTTCTCCTTAAACTTCTGTCCACTAATTGTAGTATCTATCATTGCGTCCTCTAGCCTGCAACAGATATTACTATGCTGTTCTAATTGTGATTTTCTATTTCCTTCATTTTGTCTACATTTTTAATTAGAATCTTCTATAGGAAATATTTGTCCCTTCTCCCATTTACTTATTTAGTAATTTATTTAGGTTACTTTGGACTCACAGATACTTCTGTTGTTCTTTTGGTTGTAATTCACTACGTCTTTCGTTGTTCAAACTGTTGCAGCACTGGCCTTGCTGAGCTCTTTCAGGTTGGCTCCTGTGTGCTTTTAACACCCCACCCATCTTTCCCCTTCCTTCCATCCTTCTGTCATCCCTTTGTTCTTTCTCCTCTCTTCTCTTCCTTTTCTTTATAGCGCATTCATGCTCCAGCTTCATCTTGGACTTCCCTGCTCTGCTCTACCCACTTTTTCAAGGAACCCTGGTTATTTTTAACAGAGAATGCTAGGTGCTGGATATGCTCGTTGCTGCCTGAGGGTCACCGCTTCTTGGTTCTCTCAGTGGATAAAGACAAGAGCTTTATTTGTGTATATTAACACATGCATGTGCAGTGTTGTAGTTTAAGTATATAATAAATATATAACTAAATAAATACAGACTAGTTTACTTCCATATCTATCTGTATATATGTCTTAACAAGCCATGAGAATAGTCTGTTAATGTTTACTTTCCAATCTTCTTTCTTTACCTGCTTTTCTACTCCCGGGGCAGTAACATCTCTAGGTACTGTTTCTCATTCTTATTTGTCCTTCTACCTGACACGGGGTCTTCTGCTATTGGTGACCCAGTCTCCTTCCTATGCCTTTCCTGTGCCCTCTGATCTTATGATGAATCTTGGGCCTTTCTATATTTATAGGAACTTATGTCAATCTTTTGACTTCTCCCTAAAATTTTCTTAGGCACAGAGAAACAATATTAATGGGGTCAAATAATCTAATTGAAAACGATAACTTCCTAAGGCAGGGCTTTAGAAAGCTCTCCTACCTGACAGTTCCATTAATGGCTCTTGGATTCACCCCAATTACAGCTCACCCATTTAAACCTCAAAACCATGACCATGCTAACCTCAGTAAATCTATGGAATGATGACTAGGCCAACTGGGCAGGTGATTGCCTGACACTTCTCGAAAGAACACTAACACTCAGCTTAGAGAACCATCAGTGTAATCATCTCTTTTACGGATATTATGGATAGCACCTACACACTTTATACTCCTGGCAAGGGACACATCTACCTAAGTATCTCTTCTGACGCTAATACTGTGATTCACAAAATCTTATGGCCAGTGTGTCAGACTAGACAAGGACCAGAAAAAAACACTTGAAATTATGATCTAAGCTCACCAAAGCCTTGGTGGTCATGGAAGTATCAGGTCAGTGTAGGACTCAGGCCTTACGTCAAAAAAACCTTGATATTTTTACGATAGTTATTTTTGCTAACTGAAACGGGTCACTGCCCAAAAAGCCTTTAGTGATATTCACTCTCTTAGCACTCAGTTCTTTGTGTTCATCCATTTTACTATCTTGACTGTGTTTGACTCAACACATGTTCCTATACTAGCAGCTTTCACTCATTGATTATGGTTTCCATGAAACCTATTAAGAAGTGTCCTGGGAACATGTCCATTATACTGTTATAATTTAGCAAGCCTTCTAATTCTCCTGCCCATTTCCAATCAGTAAGTGATGCTACACTTCACTGTACTGTATGCAACTTTGTCCAAACGTAGGTTAAACATATATAAGACTATAATACACAACTATACTTTTCTTGGTTGTTATTGTGGTAAAATAGTATGAATTCGTGAAATATTCACTCTGTAGATAATATAGGGTCAAGTTGTTATAATCTACCATCAAACCCAATTCTAATACCCTGAACACTACCCCTCTGCTGTTCTAGTAGAACTAATATACCATACTCTGATATAAAGAAAGAACTTAATCATCCTGATGGAAAAAATATATATATGTGTAGGTACAGAGGAATATATATGGGAGGAATTAGAAATAATATACATTAAAAAAATGGTCAGGTACATTTCTGGTGGTGCATCTCTGGAAACTGAGAAGAAGAAGAGTATTTGGAAGACACTGCACCCAACTTCATACTATTATAATAAAGACTCATATTAATGTGTCACTTGTGGTTTCCAAAGGGCTCTTCTCACATATATTATTTTCTCTCACGAATATGGAGATTAATGCCAGTTGGCTCCACTGAAACGGAGAACGCCAGAGCAGAGGTGAGCTACATCCACCCGTGGTGGCAGGTGTGAGGATGGATCATCCAGGTGGCACAAGGGCTGTGCCACAACTTCCATTCACTGAGATCTTGGATCCAGCACTTCTTCTGTATCTTTCTGTATACTTCAAGTTTTCACAATATCAAATGTAATTGTTTTAGAAAGCTTTGAGACTATAAGAATGGCACCATGATGAATACTGTCATTATATTCTATTGGTCAACTTTAGTAAATGAGTTAGTGAGGGAACACATTGAAATAAATAATACAAAGTATTGAATACTAGTGGCTTTTATAAATTGATCTTGGGTTTTATTCATCCATTCTCTGTTTGCCCATATAGATAACTGAGTCAGTGTTTATATATAAAAATCAATGGTGACTCGATGCTATTGTCCAGGCTAGAGTCCTCCCTTTGGAAATACACTGCATTCACAATGCTGGCAGTTTGCTGTTCCAAGCATTTGCAAAGCTTATGCTGGGAGAATTCCAATCTTCTCTTAAAGGGACCGAATGCTCAGAATCAACAAGGCTCCTAAGACTTAACCATAACACAAATTACCTCCAGAAAACCTATCATGACACTCCTTGGTACTCCTTAACATCTCTGTCTTTACTAGCACTTATCCCATTACATGCTATACACTTAACTGTGCATCTGTTTTCTTTCCTTAGGACAAAATCTATAGGTCATGCATTTTTATATGTCTAAAACTTCCTATTTCTAAAGGACTCTACCTCTAAATGGGTGGCACTTAGTATACATTAACTAAATAAGTGGATAAGCAGTAAAACATTAGGAAATTTTTCTTTATAAACACAGACACTAGGAAAGTTTTGGTAGGCAAAACAGTTCTAGGTTAAACTGACTTAAATGTTTGGGTTTATCCACTTATCGTCCTTTAAAAAATTAATGCCAAATATGAAAATTAGAAGAATTCCAGTTTTTAAAAAGGAAAAAATATAATTAGATATATAAAATATAATTAGATAAAGCTCTCTGGTTTTGAAAGCCTTAGTGGAGCATTAAAGACACATTTTAATTAAATACAGAATGATGTCATTGTAAGCCACTAGTGTCTAATATTTTCCCCCTCTAGGCCTTTCTAAAAGAGTAAATCTAGAGGAAACATTAAGTTACACACACACAATGTCCCTTTCATTAAAAAGCTATGGGATTATTTTTTTCCCTTCTAGAGGGCAAAGTATTTTGTGGTTAAGCAAAAGTACAAAACTTCCTATGTGAATATGAGACACAGGAGAGAAGCAATTTAATCATTTTAATCTAATGGGTGCCAAAATAGTTCATTTATACTGTGAGCTTAAATTCAATAACCCACTTTTGCTCTAGGGCTGATTTGTAGCTATTAAATACTTTCATAGTTGGTCCTTAATGACTATAAAATTAAGTTGGCTTTTGCTTAACATCAACACGAATAGTTCTACCCAAGATGAATACAATAGAAATCAGTACACATATGGCCCTTTTGGGTACTTACTACCTAACAGTTACATATAGACTTAATTTCTACATTCAGAAAACCATTCAATACCATGAAAAACCATTAGAACACAGAATGAGATACATGGAATAAACAACCGCAGCTCAAAGGTATATGTCTCTAGGGTTCCAGTGCTGTTTACTTCCAGCATTGCATGAGGTCCTGCTAATGTGTGGGTGGCTTTGTTTGTGGGGTGTGTGTGTATCTGTTTCTAAATAATAAGTAATGTAATTGTTCTTGAAAGACCTTTTTGGAATTTTAGAGGTAGAACCCACGTGTATGTAAAGAACGGCAAGCTTTTTAAAAACAGGTATTTTCCACACAACAAACATTTTTAAAAATAATGGATTTGTAGAAAACTTAATTTTGAGATAATAATCATTTGTCTATCAATCATATTACATAAGTAGAATGCTGATTAATTCTAAAACTTTCAAAATATAGCTCCCAATCCACGTTCCCTCTCTCATCCTTCCATCAAATGTTACCCACAGACTAGGTAACACTATTTTCTGTGGCTATACTTTATATATCTTCCTCTGGGCCTCTGTTCATTAAAATCCTTCCCATCTCTGTGAAATGCCCTCCCTCTGCTTTCATCTCTGTCAAAACTAGAACTTTGTGTCAAAGTCCTTCTCAAAAAATGGATGAATTACATTAGAAATTAAGATCTAGGAATTACCAAGACCAAGAAATATTCACTATTGGAAGAATGGAAGAATCTCAACCAATATGATGATGAAACAAATAAAAATAGTGCTTTTTATGTCAAACAAGGTTATAATCTTAGAGAACTAGAAGAACTAGAAATGTGTAGAAAATGAAATTGTAAAAAGAAGATTGAGTGATAATTCCAATGGCAGCACTAAGTAGGAATGGAGTAAAGTCTAGAGAGTTGTGGTCGGCTGAATAATGGCCTCCCCAAAGATGTTTACACCCTAAGCCCCGGAATTTGTGAATATGTTACTTTACATGGCAAAAAGGACTTTGACGATGTAAAGAAGGTAAGGATTTTGAGATGGGGAGATGATCCTGGATTATCTGGGTGGATCCAATGCAGTCACAAGGGTCCTCTTAAGAAGGAGGTAGGAGGGTCAGAGTGAGAGAAAGATGTAAGATGAGAAAAACAGAGGTTGGAAGGGAGCAAGGAAGAGGTCTCTTCAAACTATAAAAGGTAAGGAAATGGATTCTTCCTAAGGCCTCTAGAAGGAAGATAGACCCTTCTAACATTTTTAAGTCTTCTGACCTCCCAAACTATTAAGATAATGAAACTGTGCTGTTTAAAAACACTACATTTATAATAATTTATTATAGTATCAAGAGGAAACCAATACAAAAATCAACACAATTCAATGAAAGCTACTTGGGCTTTAAACTCAAAATCTGTGTTCTGAAATCCCATCTTGCCATTTATTTACTATGTGAACTTGGATAAACTAGTTACCCTCTTTGATTTATCCTCATCCTAGGGAATGCACACAAGATGCCTTTTTCTGTACACTCTTTTTTTTTTTTTTTTAAGATTTTGTTTATTTATTTGAGAGAGAGAGAGAATGAGAGAAAGCACATAGAGAGGGGGTTGGGTCAGAGGGAGAAGCAGGCTCCCCGCCGAGCAGGGATCCCGATGCGGGACTCGATCCAGGGACTCCAGGATCATGACCTGAGCCGAAGGCAGCCACCCAACCAACTGAGCCACCCAGGCGCCCTTTTTTCTGTACACTCTTTTCCCACCTTTATTCCAAGTAAACCTGACTCTCCAGCTAAAGGTCCTTGGATCATTTTTGGATAGCTAAGTCAAGCTCTTTGGAAAGTCAAATTTTCTTTTCCTAAGAATTTGGCCTTGGGCTTGAGAGATAGTCATTAATGTTGGCTAGTCTATAGAAGCTGTAGAGGGACCACCTTTCTCTTGTCCTGTGTACACAGAAAGAGAAAGCCAAGCTACAGATATATAGATAAAACCAAAGATAAAAGAGAGCTTCCTTCCTGAGTTCCTAATATATTGTTAGGTCCTGATTCTCCTCCTTTCCTGAGGCCTGGTTGTATGTAGTGCTCTGGATCATGAACTGTGTCCTTATAATAAATCTGACCTGTTTGGTTAATCTAGCACATGCTATTTTCTTTTACTTGAAAAAAACTGGACATAAAATATACCTTGAGGGCGCATGGGTGGCTCAGTTGGTTAAGCGACTGCCTTCGGCTCAGGTCATGATCCTGGAGTCCCGGGATTGAGTCCCATGTCGGGCTCCTTGCTCAGCAGGGCGTCTGCTTCTCCCTCTGACCCTCCCCCCTCTCGTGTGCTCTCTCTCTCTCATTCTCTCTCTCTCAAATAAATAAATAAAATCTTAAAAAAAAAAGAAGGCTAAAAAAAATATATACCTTGAAGTGGAAATGTAAGAATAAAATATAATGTAATTAATGTTCTGAGCATAATTCTTGACATATACTAAGAGTTCACTAAATGGTGACTATGCTTGTTTGTATACTTAACCATTACTATTAACATCACTATAAAAAGGAAGGGAGGAGAAACGGGGCGAGGGAGAGAGAGAGAGGAGGGAGGAAGAAGGAGAAGATTTTTATTAATTCTGAATAGCGCGGATTCCAATATGCTCTGGGTTACACTGGGAATGGGGTGGATGAGAATTTTGTCTCTTTAATTCTGTTTCAGGGTAGGAGCAATATAGTTTTTGTTTCCATCCCTGCTTAATCATCAGGAGACACAATAAAGTCAGTAACACCAGTGTGATAAAGGAGAAAACGTGAGAAAAACGAACACTATTCTCTGAAGTGTTGAGGTGGTCACAAATCATGAGTCACTGTTACCAGATGAGCTACCACTGCCTGCATACAACCTTTCCTGATATTATATCTAAAACTCTGTTTTCACATAGCAAATGTTCAGTAATTTCCAATAAACAGGCCGTCCCCATGGCCTCTCCCCCTCCCCAAAAAGATGTGTCCTCCTCTTACCTTCAGAGGTCTAAGGCACCTGACATTTAGAAGTATATTTTTTTTTTCTCCAGATGAGTGCTTAAGTTTAACAGATTCTAATCTCATGACATAATTCAAAGTGTGCCAGGACTAATAATACCACTTGCAGGTGCATCCAGGGGACAACTAAGACATTAGAATCAAAGAAAAATGCTCTTGACTCTATCAACTTGAATCTCAAAATGTAAAACTATTAAAATTGGTTGTCCCAACTTACCTTAAACTTTAAGCACTCTTAAACATCAGTTTCATTTTTCCTGCTATGATTCCTCCCACCTTTTGTTTGTAATGTCCCCTTGCTGCTCCATTTTGCCCATGCCATTCACATTTGTTTGCATGTATCATTATACCTGTTATATTAGAATTCCCTTAAGAGCTAAAAGTACACTTGATCCCTCTGAATATCACAGCTTGCACATAGTAGGTCCTCAATAATATTTAAGTAAAACTGAAATTGAAATTTAGCCCAACAAAACTGTGTAATTTTATATTGTTTTATGTATAGGTCCAAGAAAAAGTAGTTACATTATATAATATTTCTCCAATAAGCTTTTAACCCAATACCATATTTCTCCATGAAACACTATTAACCCACTGGTCAAAGTCCTCTACTTCTGAGGGTAATAAAGCACTTCAAAGTGGTATGAATGTGTACATCATTAGCTCCTACCCCCGCAAAATGTGTATATCATTAGCTCCCATCCAAAAAAATCCCTGAAGTTCATGTGTTAATATGAGTGCTGGGCTATTTCAGTTCTTGTTGACTGTGTTAGGGAGATGAAACATAGAAGAGAAAAGGGAATAAAAACATGAAAGCTTGCAGCTGATCCTTTCTTGCTTTACAATGCGAAGAGGGGATATCTGTAAGTTACAAGAAGGAAGGAGTGAAGTTTTGTATTCTTATGACTTAAGTGCTAATACTATTTCGATAACTCATAACTACTCATATAGAAAAATGGCATAGCTTTTCAGAGCAAAACTAGATGCTGCTATAGGCATTTTGTTAAGGAGATCAGAAGGTGCTCTACCACTATAATGTTAGTTTAAATATAGTGGTTTAACTAACTTCAGTGGTTTGATTAATTCTAATACCAGCATTAAGATGGGTACAATTCTATTTAAAGATGTATACAGGAAAGGGGCGCCTGGGTGGCTCAGCTGGTTAAGCGACTGCCTTCGGCTCAGGTCATGATCCTGGAGTCCCGGGATCCAGTCCCGCATCAGGCTCCCTGCTCGGCAGGGAGTCTGCTTCTCCCTCTGGCCCTCCTCCCTCCCATGCTCTCTGTCTCTCATTCTCTCTGTCTCAAATAAATAAATAAAATCTTTAAAAAAAAAAAAAAAGATGTATACAGGAAAAAACAAAACAAACGATCTTCTCACAAAGCAAATATCTTCTAATCTCTTAAGCCACAATTTTATCTTTGTCTGCTGTAGATCTTTGCATTCTTCTAAAATAATACATGAAAACCTAGCCATTTAATCTTTATAGCTGTCTATGGCAACACCACAATACTTGTAACAAGTCATTATACAAACACTTGCATACACTTTTCTTTAGATTTGGCTACTCCTCTTGCCCATGTGAGTATTTTTTAAAGGCTGCAAGCAGAAAAATAAGGTGCTAAGAAACTGAATAGGAAGTCAAACGTGTTTATCTTGCCAAATCATCCTCTGTCAGAAATGTCTTCAGGTGCAGAGAGTAAAGATTCATATCCCTATTGTGCAGTTCACCTAATGGACCTGAGGATAACCACATTTCTGGAAAGCAAAAACTATTCTAACAACTCATAAAGAGCTTCCTCATTAGAATAAAGTGCATTAGTGCATTTGCAAAGCAAACTGACTGAAGGAGGACAGAGGAATTTCATCCCCACCCTTGAAAAGTGAAGTGAAATTAGTTTAATAAGTCATAAGCATGTATAGAGAGGGGCCACTCCTCCCTTCAGATTATTTTGTTCCATTTAAATCTATGTGTATACTCTGAATCAGGCTGTCTATAATTTGTGAAAAAGTGCCTGGCTGTTAGGGCTCTTAGACTGAATTCAAGCAGAAGTGATAAAAATTTTTTGGATTTGGTTTTAAACCTAAGTGGTTTTCTCTTACTATTTAGATATGCATAGAAATCTGTTATTATATGAACCCTTAAATATGTAAAGAGATACAATTTTAAAATTAAAAACACCTGAAACAAATAATAAAAGTTTGATATCTCAAATATTCTATTAAACATTTTGAGACCCAGAATCCTAGTTACCCTTCAGTGAACAGCAATCATTACCTATCTGGTTGGCATTCGCCAGCTTCAGGTAACTATATGTGATGAGAAAATTGAGAACTTGCAAGATTGCTACCTTCCATGCATCCCAAGCTGAAAAATCTTTGAAAGTCTTGATTTACAGAATGAAGAGACAGAGTGGTTAATGGTTTTTCCTGTCAGTGTGATCTACAAAAAAGCTATTGGACTGATGATTTGTTAGCCTTAATATGTTAGCAGTTCATCCGTTTCCTGGGCAATCTCAATGAGATTTTTAAAAAATCAGGTTAGATATTATTGTTTTAAGCAAATACAAGTATTTTCCTATTTGCATATTATATTGTGACTAATATTAAAATATAGAATAAGATCTAGTAAGGTGAAGCTTCCAAGAAATATTTGAAGTTAAAGCTAAAAATAGTGTCATTTCACGATCTTTGTATTGTATTTAGGCTATTTACTCAGGATATGATATATGCTCGCACTCCTCAAATGTTAAATCCACAGGAATGATACTGTGTCAAGCTGTACCAACACTCTCTGATTGGTACAACTGGAAATAATTCAGGAATACTGAACTTCTAAATAAGCACTTAGAAGTGCTATTCCAACCACTGAGATGATGCTGAGATTAGCTTCCACTGAGCTAATTTGCCTTCCCTTTTGAATTCCCCAGTATGAAATGACCTAAGGCAGTACTTACTTAACCTTAAAAAAGGACAGATTCAATCAGTTAGCTTTTGTATCCACATAATAACAAAAGACATGTTTAACTCTTTTTTCAACTTTAATTGACTTTCTCTGAATGTATGAAAATCACTGGATGTTTTGGGATTGTGTTATCAGTCTGATTGTCAAGACATAAACTATAAATGTTGTAAATATCTTCTCTACCCACAGAGCACATTCTTTACCCTTAGAATTTCATTACTGTAGAATCTTGAAGAGACCTGGCGTTACGTGCATTCATTTTAAGGGAAATGGGCTGCCATATTGATTAGTTAGACAACTGCAGTGCTTCATCCTCAGTTTTATCTATTTAAAAAAACCAAACTCTTGGGCGCCTGGGTGGCTCAGTTGGTTAAGCGACTGCCATCAGCTCAGGTCATGATCCTGGAGTCCCAGGATCGAGTCCCACATCGGACTCCCTGCTCAGCAGGGAGTCTGCTTCTCCCTCTGGTCCTCCCCCCTCTCATGCTCTCTCTCTCTGTCTCATTCTCTCTGTCTCAAATAAATAAATAAAATCTTAAAAAAATAATAATAAAATAAAAAAAAATAAAAAAACCAAACTCTTTAAAAAAAAAGGGGGGGGGGCGCGCCTGGGTGACTCAGTCGTTAAGCGTCTGCCTTTGGCTCAGGTCATGATCCCAGGGTCCTGGGATCGAGCCCTGCATCGGGCTCCCTGCTCAGCAGGAAGCCTGCTTCTCCCTCTCCCACTCCCCCTGCTCGTGTTCCCTCTCTCCCTGTCTCTCTCTGTCAAATAAATAAAATCTTTAAAAAATAATAATAAAAAATAAAAATAAAAATAAAAAAACCAAACTCCACATTTTAAAATATTTTTAATATTTTATAACAACATGAACTGGTTTGTGGGCTTAATTTTCATTTATTCTACAAAAAAAAAGCTATGAAATAAAAATCTGAATGTTGTTAAGTGTGAATGAGGTAGTACTCCACTCAAGCTGGAGAATCAATAGGACCTTTCCTGAAGAGGTGAAATTGGAGCTGAAATCTAAAGAATGAGTAAGATTTAAGAGAAGGGAGAGCGGGAGGACAAGGGAATGAACGTGTAAAGTCATGTTTAGAGCCACAGAAGCCAGGAGGGGCCAGCAGGGTAGGCTTTTTCTGGGAAAGGCTGAACGGGGGAAATGGTGGAAAGATGGACACAGGCCATTTCATGAAAAGGAGCCTTGGGGACCATTTTCATTATTTTTGTCCTAAGAGCCATTGAGGAGTTTTAATTAGAGGGTGGTGCAACCACTGAATTTCTAAAAGATTATTTTAGCTTTATCCAATAAAAAGGAAGGAAGCTCCTAGATGTGACGTGAACACTTAAGGGATGATTGCATTTGTTCAGGTTATGCTATCTCTTTTCTAGGTTTCTCATATTACTATATTATTTTTAATACAAAACAATAGAGCATTAAAAGGAATTTTTAAAAAGAAGTTAATACAGATTTATAATCTCACGACCCTTATAAAACTTTTGTTTTATGTGAGTTTTAAAAAATTTTTGTTCAGAGCATGCATATTTTCTATCATTGCAATCAATGTGTTTGTGTTTTGCATTTTTCATACTTTGTCATAAACATCTCTCTTGTTCCCTGTCTATATTATAGTCCATCGGTGAAACTGGGCTTTTATTTGTGGGTCTAAAAGCCTGTGGATATCATGGGTTGTCTTACGGGAATACACGAGTTATCTGAATTTGCATACATCTTTTTTTTTTTTTAAGATTTTATTTATTTATTTGAGAGAGAGAATGAGAGAGAGAGAGCATGAGGGGGGGAGGGTCAGAGGGAGAAGCAGACTCCCTGCCGAGCAGGGAGCCCGATGCGGGACTCGATCCTGTGACTCCAGTATCATGACCTGAGCCGAAGGCAGTAGCTTAACCAACTGAGCCACCCAGGCTCCCTGCATACATCTTTCTGAGTACACATGCAAAGTTTTGAATTTGTCTAGAGAATCCACAGTATTCTTTAGGCTTTGAAATGGCATGTGATCCAAAATTGTTATGAGCACATTTAAGCTTTCATAGTTGGTAAAACCCCAAGTCTCATTGCTTGAGAGAGCTAAGTGAAAGAAAAGTAGGCTATGGTAAAATTTGCAGCATAAAATTTCATTCATTTTAAGAATTCAAAGGATGACTGTCAAGAATTAAAAGTCATTTGAAAAATTTCTAAGTATTGAGAAAGTATAAAGAAATGTCTGGCAAATTACTATGTATTGAGAAAGATAATTTAAACATTATGCTCTATAATTTATTGTTACACAGACATTTTTCCTCTCTCTAAAATTTTTTTGAATACTTTTCGCCACTGCTGTATATTTGATCATGTAACATAACCATGAAGCCCAAAAAGGCTCCACCAATGATACAAAAAATGTTATGTTGAGATCATGTATGTTAGTTGCCTACTTAAATAATGTGCTATATGTTTTTTTTAAATTTTCCATTGTATTTTTTTCATTAAGTTTTTTTTATTTCAATTAGTTAACGTACAGTGTTATATTAGTTTCAGGTGTACAATACTGTGATTCAGCACTTCCATACATCACCCAGTGCTCATCACAACAAGTGCATGCCCTAATCCCCATCACCTATTTCCCCCATCCCCCCACCCACCTCCGTTCTGGTAACTGTCAGTTTGTTCTCCACAGTTAAGAGTCTGTTTCTTGGTTGGTCTCTCTCTCTCTCTCTAATTTTTTTTCCCTTTGCTACTTTGTTTTGTTTCTCAAATTCCACATGAGTGAAATCCTATGGTATTTGTCTTTCTCGGATTTATTTCGCTTAGCATTATAACGCTAGCTCCATCCATGTCGTTAAAAATGGCAAGATTTCATTCTTTTTGATGACTGAGTTGTATTCCATTATATACATATACCACATTTTCTCTATCCATTCATCTGTAGATGGAAACTTGGGCTGCTTCCACTATCTTGGCTATTGTAAATAATGCTGCTATAAACAGAGAGGTACACGTATCTCTTTGAATTATCGTTCTTGTATTCTTTGGTTAAATACCTAGTAGCACGTTTGCTAGATCATAAAGTAGTTCTATTTTTAACTTTTTTAGAAAAGATTTTATGTTAAGTATTCTCTACACCCAACGTGGGGCACGAACTTACAACCCCAAGATCCAGATGCATGTTCCACTGACTGAGCCAGCCAGGCACCCCTCTATTTTTAAGTTTTTGAGGAACCGCCTTACTGTTTTCCACAGTAGCTGCAGCAATTTTCATTCCCACCAACAGTGCACGAGGGTTCCTTTTTCTCCACATCCTCGCCAACACCCGGTGTTTCTTGTGTTGTTAATTAGCCATTCTGACAGGTGTGGGGTGATATCTCATTGTAGTTTTGATTTGCATTTCCCTGATGGTAAGTGATGTTGAACATCTTTTCATGTGTCCGTTGGCCATCTGGATGTCTTCTTTGGAGATGTGTCTGTTCATGTCTTCTGCCCATTTTTTAATTGGATTATTTGTTTTTTGGGCATTGAGTTGTAGAAGTTCTTTATATATTTTAGATACTAACCCTCTATCACATATGTCATTTGCAAATATCTTCTCCCATTCCATAGGTTGCCTTTTAGTTTTGTTGATGAATGCATGTTAATGAAAAAGAAACTGAGGTTCCAGAGTAGTTTGTTCAAGATCACCCATCGGATATTTGCAGAACCAGAATTCATAGGTTGGTATGTTTGGCTGCAAAGCTTATGCTCATAACCTTCTCATGATCATGTGAGAGGGTAAAAAAAAATTTTTCCATTGTAATCATAATAAAATTAAATACTGCCCATTAAATTATTACGAACAACAAATTTTTAAAAATCAAAAGAGACTCCCTTTCATTTGGATAAATATATAAATACATGCTACAGTAAACTGTAAAATGAAATAAAAATATTTATGGAAAATACTAAATCTTGACTTAAGGACAAACTACAAATAAAATGTGAACAAAAATGTTATATATTAAATACCTGAAGCAAGTAATGCACAGACTTTTCGAGAGAATGTAAGATTGTATGAGAAAGCAGCAGAAACAGGACTTTAATCTGAAAGTCACAGAATAAAAGTTCACTTTACCAATCTCTCCCTCTTTTCCACTTTTCCAATCTAAACTTCTGCGGGTATAATTAATGACATAACAAGTGTAGAGCACTTGGCAAAAATACCTGGAACACGTGGATGCATAGTGAAGAAATCTAGAGCTACTATTCTTAGTTTCTATTTTATCTTCTATACTACTAAATACAAAGTATAGGTACAGAAAACATTTATTGAGGGCTCAGTCAGTTAAGCAACTGCCTTCGGCTCAGATCATGATCCCAGGGTCCTGGGATTGAGTCCCACATTGGGCTCCCTGCTCTGCGGGAAGCCTGCTTCTCCCTCTCCCACTCCCCCTGCTTGTGTTCCCTCTCTCGCTGCGTCTCTCTCTGTCAAATAAATAAATAAAATCTTTAAAAAAAAAAAACAAAAAACATTTACTGAATTGAATCGGCATGAATAGAGTTATTAAAACTTTAAACTTAAGTTACCCCTGAATTTTCTTTTTTAAAGATTTATTTATTTATCTGAGCAAGAGAGAGCATGTACACGTGCACACCTGTGTGTGTGGGGGGAGGGGCAGAGGGAGAGAGAAAATATTTCAAGCAGACCCTCCACTGAGCATGGAGCCCACCGCTGGAGAGGCTTGATTCCCAGGACCCCCAGATCACCACCTGAGCCAAAACCAGGAGTCAGCTGCTCAACCGACTGTGCCACCCAGGTGCCCCTATCCCTGATTTCTTTAATGTTATGGATACTACAATGATGGGACTGTGATTGAACAGGTTTACAGCATCAACTGAAATGATTCCCTGCAATCCTAAATTTCCCTGGCCTGTTACAGACCATTTCCTCAAACTCAGCCATCTTTTTACGGGCTGAACTATGTCCCTCAAAATTCAAAGGTTGAAACTCTAGTCCCCAGTACTTCTGAATGTGACTTTATATGGAGATAGGGCCTTTAAAGAGGTGATTAAGTTAAAAATGAAGTCCTTAAGCCATTAGGGTGGGCCTACGTTAATATGCCTGCTGTTCATATAAGAAGAGGTTAGACATGACCGTGTAAGACACAAGATGAAGATCGCTATCTACAAGCCAAGGAGAGAGGCCTTTGAAGAAACCAACTCTGCTGACACCTTGATCTCGGAATTTTAGTCTCCAGAACTGTGAGAAAATAAATTGCAGTTGAGTCTGTGCTACTTTGTTATGGCAACCCAAGCCCACTAATACACACCTCCTTCCTCCCCCTCCTCCTGCAGTGGGGACACTTGCTTTACATACAACTGAGAAACTAGAAATTTTCAAGAGAAAAATCCTGAGGTCTCCCACCCGCCATCGATCCTGCTGACCACCTTCGTCAATACTCCTATCCCCTGCTGTCCCTCTGCTCTGCTTCAATCAATCCTATCTCTCCTCTACTCAAGGTCTTCAGTCCCACTTGTACATCACCAGTTGTTTCTTCTCACCAGATCAGTCCATCCCCAGGCAATCTGCTGCAGACCACCCAACGATAACCGTCATTCTCCTTGACCTCAGGCTCCATCGAGCTACCACATCATTCTGTGCATAACCACACTTGCTTCTCCAGCAACCTTCCCCATGAAGAAGTGGCAACTACACTGTTCCAGTTGTTCAGGACGAAACCCTTGGATTCATCCTTGGCTTCTTCCTACCTCTTAAGCCCTGATATAATCTATCAGCAAATTATGTTAGCTCTACCTTTAATATCCATGGTATCTTTTCTTTCTGCCTCCATCAATAGCACTCTCACCCACACTACCAAAGTCTCTTAGCCTGAACTATTAAAAGAACCTCTGAATTGGTTTCCATGTTTCAATCCTGGCCCCTAAAGTCTATCATTGCTTAACCAGCAGTCAGTAACCTCTTCAACCTGAAAGACAGACCAAGCCTTTTAATTCAAAACTCCCCAGTGGTTTCCCATTCATATAGCCTAAATCCACTCTTCAGTATGGCAGACGAGACTGACAGATCACTTCCCCATCTACTGCACTGATTTCCTCTCTCACCATTCCTCCTGCTCACTTCACTGTTCGAACGGACAGATGATGCTCCAGCTTCAGTGCCTTTGTACTTATCAGTCTATCTGTAACGTTTTCCCCCAGGTTGTCATATTCCTTCAGATCTCTAATATCACCTGTCAGCAATGCTCTCTCTGACCACCCTGCATAAAGAAAGAACCCCTAATACAGTCTATTCTCCTTATCCTGCTTTATTTATTTTTATTCAGAGTGTTACTCAACAACTAATGCATATATATATATATTCTTCCCCCAGAGCTGAAGCACGGTGATGGCACAATTCCTTTCTTAATGTATAGTCTCACGTTTTCCAGTGGATACTTATAATTTCAAGGTTTTACTATGACAGGCACTGTGATTTATAATATATAATATTCAAATTAAAATACATTATTCAATATATATTTAAATATAATATTTAAATTAATCCAGAAAGTAATCTTAGGCGGGAGATGGGTATATTTTATGGATGAAGAAGTGAGTCTTAGGTAGCAAAATACCCACAGTCACACAGCCCAAATTTGACTGTGTTTTCAGCTGATGAGAAAAACAAGCAAAGAAAATACCGGCCAAGTCCGCATTGCCCTCCTAATGCTAAGAGTATATTTTGGTAATTGTATGGTTTGTGCAGTTTAAGCCGCCTTGTCTAATTTTATCCCTGGATTTTAAAGAAGAGAGTGTTCCAGTGTCACTAGGGATGAGGCAAAACACATAAATGTCTATGTCTGGGATAGGTGTCCTCTTACCCTGAGGAACAAGTTCTTTGGAAGCCGTGTTTTAGAGATCATATAGTAATGCTTCCATAAGATTTGTCCAACCTTAAAACATTAAGTATGATAAAAGTCAATATTTCACGTAGAAAAATACAATGAAGACTAATCTATGTACTGTGGGGAAAGACAGTGTGATAGCCTAGGTGAAAATAATCTTTCAAAATTATACCCATAATTCAGCTTGTTGTATTCAGAAAGGACAGACACTGGGTTTGAATCCAGTTTTGTCGCTATCTAGCTACATGGCTTTACATGGGTAAGCACCGAAGTAACTGAGCTTCTTTTAGCTTATGCATGAAATATGAATAATAATATACAGCTAATTTTGCATCTACATCATCCAGCACGTAGTAGATACTTAAAAATAGTAACTTTTATTCACATTGGAAGAAGCACCCTAACATCATAACTCTCTTACAACCTGAAAGCGAAAGAGACTGCCAATTAATCCACTTAACCTATCCTGCCCTTCTCGCCATCCTCACATCAGCAAGTAAATAACATACAGAATTAAATCTAAAATACACAGAAATTAAAAAAAAAAAAACAACATGGGAAGGAATGATCAATTCTCCTTTGTGAATCAGACTGTAGGACTATTTCAAATAGGCCCAACAATATCATGCTGTTTTTAATGGAGCACTTGTAAACCACAAAACAATATGAAATGACTACTGTTCTCAGCAAGTACTCTTTCTTTACTCATTTATCTAAAATTGAACTAACAAGGAGCTCTATTTACTATTTACATAGAGAAATAGGCTTACTCTAATATGAGGACGAGAATTCAGGCCTAAAAATATCCCACATTAGTATGATTAACAAAGCTTTTGAATTAAGAGTATTTGTATTTTTCTGCATTTAATATTCTTTTGTATTTTACGGTCCATATTTCAGTTTTATCATAATTTTTGTAAAGATTTATTTTTCATTTATTCGAGAGAGAGAGTGTGCGCACAAGAGCAGGGGGAAGGGCAGAGGTTGAGGAGAGAGAGAATCTCCAACAGACTACCTGCTGAGTGTGGATGCCAATCTGGGCCTCTATCTCAGGGCCCTGAGATCAAGACCTGAGCCAAAATCAAGAGTCAAATGCTTTACTGACTAAGTCACCCAGGCACCCCCATTTTATCATAATTTTTAATTCTTAATACTAAGATGGTAAACTATGTGAAAAATTAAGGATAAACTCAAGAGCTTAAGGATAAACTCTCGAGGATGGTACAAATAAATTTTAAAAGGCAATTCTTTCAAAGTAATATTTTTTCACCTATCTCTCAGTTTCCATTATAACTATGTATTTCATCTTACTTCCTTACTCATTCCATTAGAGAATAAGCAATGTAATTTTCTTTATTATCACTGTTTGAAAAAAATACACCCAAGACGACTTCTGAAGATGTAACATCTTTCAAAGCATTTAAAATACAAAACAATATTCATATATAAGAGCAGAGAAACAAGAATTCCAGAAATACTTTTGAAGCTCTCAGTGAAGAACCAAGTATGTGGGGTAGAAGAATGGCAGTGAGGACGATTTTCCCCACCTTCCAGTCTTTCTTGCCATGACTAAGAGAAGAGTCGCTCTGTTGGCCCGAATAATCCCAAGTGATTATTTAATAGTTGTTCCTGTCACAAGTTAAGTCAGTACACTCTGTACTTTGCATTGCACAAGACGACAGAGAAGTGACCGTGAGACACAATTACATAGGTAAGTCTAGCACCTCGCATTGCTCCAAAGGGCTAAAATTCGGGAGATAAATGGCCAGCCAGATTTTATTTCCAATTCAGCACTGTGGACAGTCAGCCAGAAGCAGTTTTCCTGTTCAAATACAACAGATGCTGTGTTTCTTCCTTGTAAGGAAAGAATTTCACCACATTTAGTGTAGAGAAAGTTGGCACGGCATAATCAGTTATGTGGAATGACACCTGAAGGTAATTTATGTGTGTGTGGAGAAAATAGTTTGCTTAGTCATGTCTAGTAGCAAAATGTTTTCTTCACAAATAACCGTGTTGCCAATTGTCAGTCAGGAAAGGACAGGTTACTCTGCAATAAAAAAACAAAAAAACAAAAAAAAAACAGCTGGAAATCTCAGACTCAGTTTACATACCCAAGACAGGTATTCAAGTGGGACCCGGCTTAGCAGAGAACTCTGACACCCAGGTAACTGAGGCTCCATCTTGGCAAGTGGATTTGTGACTGCTGAGGCAGGAAGAGGAAATGTGACAAATCATACCTCAGCCTCATGGATCACAGTTTCTGCATAAAAGTAGCATTGTCAATTCTGACCTCATTAATTGGCCAAAGCAAATCACAGAGCCACGCTAACTTCCAAGGGGAGGTAGAGATGTGCAATTCTACTAGGTACCCAATGAAGAATTAAAGGTTTTTAGACAACTCAAATAGTATTTCACAACAATTTAAATGCTTAAGTAACTTCCTACCTATTGTTCTTTTTTTAAAAGATTTTATTTATTTATTTGAGAGAGAGAGAGAGAGAGTGAGCTAGAGAGATCACGAGCAAGAGGGAGGGGTAGAGGGAGAAGCAGACTCCCCACTGAGCAGGGAGCCCGATGCGGGGCTCTATCCCAGGACCCTGAAATCTTGACCTGAGCCGGAGGCAGACGCTTGACCCACTGAGCCACCCAGGCGCCCCCTACCTATTGTTCTTAAAGAAAGAATTTTGTTGGGTTGAATCAATACCTACTTATTGAATATACATGTGCAAATATGTATTGAACATATCTATGAATAGAATAAAGCACTATATTTTCTGAAGATAAAAACAAGTAAGATACAGATCCTGCTGTAATGTATTTAGACACCACCACCAATGCCACCTTCATCATAGCAAATAACAACAGCTCATATGAACTGAGCACTTTCTCTGTGCCCAGCACTGTTGTAAGGGTTTCTGTGGCACCTATTACTTTTTATCTCTATAAGTAACCTGAAATGACCCCTATTATTATCCTTATTTTGAGGTTTGATTCCTCTAAACTGTTCTAAAATGTTTGTAGACATCATGTTATACATAGCATCCAATTCATATCATGTTGTTTTTAGCACATAGTGTGGCATTGAGGGAACTGGAGACAGAATAAAATAATGATGATGAAAATTTATAGAAAATTTAAGAGCTTGAACTATGTCCCAGAGAGGGGAGTGGGTAAAAACAAAACAAAACAAAAAAAACAGGCTCAGATGGGTTGTACCATAATGTGGGCAACCACCACATAGATGAATGCGGGGGTTCCTAGAAGCTGGCAGAGGGAGAATATTTCTATTTTTAAGGAAAGGCAATTTATAGGTTGAAACTACAGGAAACCTCTCAGGTCATAAAAAGGCTAACATTAATAATGCCACACTTACATATATCTCCATCGTTGTTTCTCCCACGAGAGGAGAGGTTTGCACACAGACACCCACACCTTCCCACCAGAAGGCAGATTATAGCAACTATAAAGCAATTTTACTGTTTTAAGTGAATCGCACAACACTACAGAGAATGGTCCTAAGTGGGAGAAGCCTGGGTGAGCTCTCCGAGATATAATAAAGGACTTGTTTTCAGTCAGCTTTCTAAACAGAGTTTCGCTAAATACTGAGAGCTGTTGTGGAATCTCCCTCCTGAAAGCTTTATTTATTAAATGGAATGTTTTCATCAGGAAGGGTTTGAAACAATCTTGCCTAGAGGTAGTAAAATGGATTAAGTTGATTAAGAAAAGAAAAGAAAACCATGTCTTCAGTAAGTACCTGTGTTGTGGCAGGTTTGATCTCTGCCCTTGAACAGATTAAACCATGAACTAGATACCTTTGGGGTTCCTTCCAAATCTATGCTTTTCTTTTTTCAATAATTACGTTCAGTTGGGGGTAAATAGCTGCTGTGAATTATGTGTGCGTCTATCTTCTTAATCTTTTGACAAGTAGGGTATACAGACTGCAAACAAAGAAAAAAGGGTTTCGAACAATGGCATCATGATAAACAAGACAGAAATACCTGGATTATTACAAAACTTGATCTAGGTAGCTAGGGCAATTAGCATTCATGTTATGACCTTTTTTACATAAAAAAAAAAAACCCTTTTTTGCATTTCCTACTTTTGGTACAAGTACATTCTAGAGCAAATAGAAATACCACATTATCTCATGTTAGAGATAACTAGTTCTGAGACGGGACATTTTGCCAGTTGGAAAAAGAACTGCATTCGAATTGTTATTTTTACAAAAATCACCATTTGTCACACTTGAATAAGTTCTGATAAAAAGGATGTACCTAGCAAACTGTCCCCTGTATACTTATTCAATGTTATTTCCTGCTCTTTTTTGGAAGTTCAGCTTTCTTCTAAAAACCCACTACAATCTCCTTATGTCTTGATTTTTTGCATCAGCCTACAATGCCCTTGTCCTTGTTCTCCCTTTACTGAAGTCCTACCAGATGAGATCTCACATCTGCCAATAAACATTCTTCAAAGATTCTAATTCATACTCCTTCTTCATTTTAATAATTAATTTGGTTAAAATTCTAAAACATATGTTAAGAAGTATTATTTTAAATAGAAAATACAAACTATAAAACAAATCTTAGCATAATTTTAAGTATTTTTGTAGTCAATAAATTCCTCTTCAGCATTAACTTTTATTTTTAATGTTTTATGTCCCTATACGATCCTCATTTTGCAGTCGTATTTATATATAATCCTCCTTTGAGAATGACCGCTTTCCATTTCATATGTGAGGGTTAATAAATGCCCTAGGAAGGTTAACCATAAAGGAATGAAACTAACCCCACCAAATATTTTTTCATAACTGTGTCACACAGTTTAAACTTCCTTTACTAGAATCTATAATTTGGATACATTGGTAACTAAGTGATTTTATGAAGGAGGAAATTGTAAATCTCTGTTTGATGGGCTTTTTAAAAGGCTGTTTCATATACTAGATGTTACCAAAGATGCTGATCTGGAATTTATAGAAAGTAGAGTAGTGCTTAAAAAGTATTCTTTCACAACACCAAAAAAATAATATCAACCTAAAAATGATGAAGCTTATGGGTAACATATTTTTGAATAATTTTGGAATTATCTGTGAACTGGCTATTTATGGCTCTCCTAAGTTAGAGAAAGATTCTTTTGTGCCAATGAAGTATAGATTTTCCCACATGTTTCTCGTACAGAATGAACACCCAGAAAAGACCAGTTGGCCATAGCACAACACATTCATCCATTTATTTATTGAGTTTCTACTCTTTGTTAGGTACTAAGATATATACTTGTGATACAGTAATGAGTAAAATACTGTCTCTATTCCCAACAAGTTAATCCTAGTGAATTTAAGATATACATAATTGTAATACAGCATAAGTAACTGTTATAAAGTATGCATGCACTGCTGTGAAGGCTAATAGAAGACTGGCAAAGGCGTATCATGTTTAAATCAAGTCCTAAAAAATGAGCAGACATTAACAGTAAGCAGAAGAGGAAGGGAGGATGGAGACAAAAGAAAAAAGCCATTCTAGGAAGCAGAGGCAAAGTACAAAGGCTTGGAGGCAAGAAAAGGCTTGACAGATGTCCAGAATGTCATGGAGTTCAGAATCACTGGAGATTGGACCTCAAAAAAAGATATATAACAAGAAAGAAGGGTACAAGTAAACGGGGCTCAGATCACGAGAAGTCTAGCATACCACGCCAAGAAGTATGCATTTTCTCTAAAAAGCCATGCATATTCTTCCATTAAAGATTTATTTTGGGGAATGAAATGAGTAAGATTTGCATTTTTAATGATCATTCAATTTTAGTATGACAAGTAAATTGGATGACAGTAAGATATTAGTCAGGAGGCTATTGTAATAAAGCAGATGGACCATAAATACATTAGTGGGACCAGAAAGATATAAATTGATTTAAGAAACAATGGATATGTAGTGTTCTTTGGACTTGATGACCACCTGACTCAATATTATTCTTAGAGTCATTTTTCCTCTACATTCAAAATTCCTAAAAAGTGTAAGGAGCTCATAAACTAGTAATATAGGAAAAGAGCACTTGATGAAGCTAATCCTATTAACAAGAACAGAACAGATACCACAAATAAGTTTGGTTAAAAAAGTTTTTTCATAAATTTAATTTTAATGACACATACTTTTTAACATATAAAGTCCTCAGTGAATTATTTTTCTAGAGCTTACTATTTGACTTACAAGGAGTTAATGAAAAAAATTATTCTGAAAAATCATATGCCTCTTTTTTTTAAGATCGCAGTACTTTCTACAAATACCCAGAGAGACTGGCAAATCTACAAAATGACAGCAAATTAAAGTTACAAAATTAAGCAATCACAGCTACGGTGGTATTTTAATTCTGCCATTCTGTTGTGGTGACCATTCCAGATTCTTTTTAAATAAAAATTGTTAAGACATTTAAAAAGTCTCCTGTTTATTTTAGCTGTGAAGAAAGGTTGTGTTTTATTTTTTCATATTAAAGAATTTCAAGTTAACCATTCACTTACTATAGTTATATAAATTATCTCAGCAATGTTTATGAAGAAAATCAGCAATGACCTTTATTGGTCTACATCCTCTCTGAAAGCCAAAAGCATATATGCTATATAGGCTCATTTAAAAATTGTCTTAAATGTGCGTTAACCTTCTTCCAAATACTGACATTCTAGAGAAAGCCCGTACAATGTGTATTTTAAATTAAAAAAAATACACTTTAAATGCATTTCTATAATGAATATAAGTTCTACCATTTCTAACTAGTTTCCTAAAGATAACAAATGTAAAAACTGATGTTAAGAAAAAGTAAACACAAGAGCAGAAAGAGTCTTTCAATTTAGGAGTGTCTCACTCTGGAGCTCACGTCCTTTTCCAGGACACCACACACTGTTGCTATGCTTATGATTCACGTTCTACATTAGAGAGAGCAGGAGACGGTTTTCCTTCACTTCAACAAATAAACCACACATGTGAAATAAAGGAACGTGCTGGCTTGGAGTCCATGTGAAAATCCCAACTGCAATCTCATCGTAAACAATAGGTCGGCATATTTGCCAAATTAGCTGCTGTCAACTCAGGTGGCTTTAATAAATAAAAGTTGCCAGTCGACAGCACCACTATTCTGAGGACAAGGCAGGCATCTCTTGAGTATTGATTGTGGTGCTCCATTTAAGGGGGGAGGGGGGGTAACAAAGAGGAGCATGATGGGAGCCCTGACAGCACGGACAGGATAACCAAGGCAGGAGAACTGTTCACCCACCGCCACAGAGGGGCCTGATGACTCTCTTTTAAGCATGTGGGCGTCTGCCATGACTTACAACCTTATGGCATTACAGAAAAGAACTACAACTAAAAAGTGGAAGATACAGTCAGATGCAAATACTTTCTCCCCTCCTCAGAACATTCAAAAATGCAACGGGCTTGCAGTGCCCGGCTGGCTCAGTTGGTCGAGCATGTGACTCTTGATCTCGTGAGTTCAAGCCACACGTTGGATGCCGAGACTTCTTAAAAATAAAAAAAATTAAAAACGGAATGGACTTCCTTATCAGGTAGGGAATTCCCTTTCCATGAGAGTGTACAAATTCAGAATGATAAACATGTCTGGCTCCCTGTCTGGATGCCATGCATGTGATTAAATCACTGACATCCCTACCTTCGAGAAAATTCTGATTTGGGTAAAATTCCACGAGCTTTCCTAAGCTTCAGTCTTTCTCTAAATGTTGATATTTATTTTGGTTGGAATAAGATATTTGAAATCTTATGTGAGGGGCGCCTGGGTGGCTCAGTCGGTTTAGCACCCGACTCTTGGTTTCCGCTCAGGTCATGATCTCAGGGTCCTGAGATGTGTCCCGCATCAGGCTCTGCGCTCAAAGAGGAGTCTGCTTAAGATTCTCTCCCTCTGCCCCTCCCCACTATTTCATGTGTATGCGTGTGCGCTCTCTCTCTAATAAATAAATCTTAGGAAAAAAATCCTACATGTGCAACATTGGTCTTAACCGCATAAGCATACTGATTGTTTTTCCATATTCCAGCAGTTATATCCTCCCTCCCTCCCCCGCTCCCTTCCTCCCTTCTTTCTCCTCCTCACCCTCTCCATTTTCTCTCTCCTCTCCCTTGCCCCACTCTTGCTCTCCAGTGCTCTCCACAGCTCCTTCCCTCCCCACCCCCCGCCCCGCCTTTGACTTTCCTTCTATCCAACCCTTACTTAGCATTTACCATGCGTCAGACACTCTTCTAAATGAATTCAAATGTTATTTCAGTTAATCCTTATCATAACCAGTGGCAGAGGGGCAATTTATTTTCCATCTATTTGAGTCAGAGAAAGGGTAAGTAATGTGTCCAGTATCACATTAGTAAATTTGTTTCTGCAGCATTTGTTTTCCAAAAGGTGCTTCAAAGTGGAAAAAATAACAGTGTGCAAAATGAACTTGAGCAAGCCAGGTGTAAGAGTCACAGCCAGATGAAGACAGCATTTCAGGAACAATATCATTTACCTTTTTTTTTTTTTTGAAGTTCAGCAGAAGGAAAGATTATACAGATTAAATGAAATAATAAAGTTAGGAATGGACCCACCCCAAATTATTTAGATGCCAAAGTAAGTCAATCCCAGCTGTTATTCTTTGCTCTGGCTGCCATCCTCAGCAAGAGCAGCATGGGGGAGTGTGGGCAACCGGCTGCAGGAGCAGCTGGGCCTATTTGTTAAGACGAAAAAAATAGTCAGTGAAGACAAAGGGAAATTGCGTGGCTAGCTGTGTGAATGGAAACTTGGAGCCTGGCTGGGGAACCTTAGAAGTGAAATGCACCAGAGCTGGAGGCAACAAAATTGCAGTATTCTGCAAGCTTCCACCAGGGCAGCACTCCCTTCAGCAGGGCCTTTGCAGGCAAGAGTTTTATTCCAAGACGGTGAAACTTACCAGTGATCAATTTTGTATACATTTCCTTATCTTACCAGTATTTTGGACATTCACAACTAAAGCAATATCAAGATCTGTGCTAACTATGCAGTGGCTATATATTAGCCGACTAATGGGACAAATGGCACTCTAATCTGAACAACTATATTCCTATTATTTTATGTTCGCTCATATAGGCATGCAAATGACTAGGAAACACAATTGTATATTCCAAAACATAACTGCATTCCACAAAATCCTAGTATTCTGTTATTTTGCATCCCTTGAGACCAATATTATAAAAGGCATCTAATGTGTTTCTACTGCTTTATTTGCATGTGGACTTTCTCATTGTTCTTAATTTCTTAATCTTTTATTTTTATTCTTGCCTAATTTTATTACTTTAAGTCTTAGAGACTTCTCTTTTTTGTTCTCCAGATTTGAAAAATTCTTCTACAATCTTAAAATACATCAGACTTCAGTTTGGGCATACACATTTTGGAGCAAGTAAAAAACATTTGGCAAAAAAATCTGTCAAAAGCAGTGCCCAGTACGTAATTTTTGTCTTATTTCTGAGAAATATAATGACAAAGATATAATTACATTCTTTTAATTATAAGTGTAATTGACTTAACTGTACTATTTTTCTTCTTCCTGTGGTTATCTAAATATTACAAGGGAATTCTGCATTGGGGAATTACTAGAAAATCAAAGCATTTTAATGTGTTGAAGTTTAAACACATTAACTTCTCATAATTATAACAATATACTAATTGATATTTTTTGGTGGCTCGTAATATCCATTCTAGTATTTCACAGTCCTAGCTTCTCTCTTCTCTTTCTTTATTCTGGACAATTAAAAGGAAATATTTTGTGTCCCCTTATTAATAAGAAGGTGTAGTTATTTGGCTAACAGTACGTCAACTAAAATGATAACATTTGATTTTGAAAGAAGATTTTTTTTTTTCTGTTTAATTTAAATTTTAAACATGGGTGGTATGGCTATTCTAAGAATACACCATATGGTTAACTCAAGTTTAGGCAGACCCTTAAACTGTCAGCAAGCTCAATATTTTAGTACCCGTTCTAAGCAATTACAAAGTATCTGTCAGATTATCATTCATCTGACCAGAAATATGTGTAACATTCATGCACTGTGATAATGTTGAACTTGAAGTTTCTTTTCCTTTTTTTTTCTTTTCATAAGGAAAAATAAGCTCTATCAGTTTCATGAGTAATGATAGAGCTATTTCAAAAGAAATCATTTTTATTTTCCATTACTTTCCACATATTTTTTAAAATATATTATTTTGACCTTGCTCAAAATGATCCAAATGATCCTATTCTATATGTTTATTTTGACAACTTTAGTTTCTAAAAATAAAATAATCAGGTGCTTCCTGTTTCCATATTTATTTACTCCTATTAGGAAAATGGGACAGTGGCAAATGTGTGCTTTCTCCTGAGTTAACTTCACTTTTAACCTTACTGTTTCTGTCCATTAATTTCTTCTTTTATGTTAGGTATATTATATTTGCATAATTAGTATGGTGCTTAAAAAAAAAAAACCTCAAGGATACAACAATTTCAAAATATATTGTCCATTTTTGTTAGATAAAATCTTAATAAGGTAAGTTTTTTTATTGGTTCTTTCTCAATTAACTTGGGTTGGGAAATAAATTGAAAATACCTTGCATAAACTAACTTTAATTATAAAACTTTTATACATTGTTTATTCTTCTCACTATATTATTGCCTACAGCCATGCTTTTAAAATAATAAATCCACAAGACAAAGGCAACATAGTCAAATTATTCATAAACCAACCTTTGCACAGGGATAAAGTGATAAAAACAAAACAAATATTCTTGCTTTTGTTCATTTAGAATATTCTTCAGAAACAAAAGTGTTGAGTTATTACCCTTTTATGGTCTTGCCTTTGTTTTCTGCTTTGTTGCTGATTTCATGCATTAGCTCTTTGTCTCTCTTCATAGTTCATCATTCTAGAAATGAATGCAATGTTACACTGGACACTGGAGATCATGACTGAAGCAAATGGGAAGAAAAGATGCTTGAAATGTGACATCGATCACGTAATGGCCCAGATGAGTTCAAACCACCCTCTGCCAAAGCCTTAAACTGTACCTTCCAATAATATACAGACATTTCCTGAATAATTTTAAAGCAGTTCTGGATTTCTCTTCAAAACTTTAGTAATAGAATACCTGAAGCCAAAGTAGGGCCTAACATTTTGGAGCAGGGGCAGAAGAGAAGTATTCTCATCCATTTTCCTGACTTCTGAATGCTCACCCCCAAGCCCTACCACCTCATTTTGTGCCATCCACATTAGGAACCTATTTAGATGTGGCATCCAACAAAAGAAATCAGATTGGTGACATTAATGTGAATAAACATAACAATTACATTCTATACATTAAATGCAATCAATGAAATAAATTTATTAAGTATCCAAAGTACATTCGAGTCTAAGGATTAAGCAATAAAATAATAAATTTGCCTTCAAAAATTTCAAAATTTACTTGTGAGTTTACATTAATCATATTACTCCTGCAAAAAAAGTGAGAACTGCTTGAAGTCGTATAGAAATGGGGGCAATTTAATTGAGCATGAACACAGAACATTTGTGGTACTATTGTGTATGAGAAAGCTATGAACATAGTAGAACTCAGTGACATATATCAAAGGGTAACTGTGTTTCTAGGAGGACACAGCACATAATATGCAGTGGGATGGTGGTGGGAGGGTGGCAGAAATGGTGGCAAGACAGGATTAGACATAGATCATTTGCTCCTCACTTCTTACCCTACTCATCTCCAAGACTGTGCTCTGGTTCTTCTTCCCAACCCCATGCTTCCATAAATTATGTGTGTTAACTTTCCACATAGAAAAAAATCCTGCTCCATCATGACTTGTCTCTTCTTTTTCTTTTCTTTTTTTTCTTAAAGATTTTATTTATTAATTTGACAGAGAGAGATAACGAGAGTAGGAACACAAGCTCGTTGTGCTTGTGGGAGAGCGAGAAGCAGGCCTCCTGCCAAACAGGGAGCCCAATGAGGGGCTCAATGCAGGGCTCCATGCAGGGCTCGATCCCACACCCTGGGATCATGACCTGAGCCAAAGGCAGATGCTTAACCGACTAAGACACCCAGGCGCCCCATGACTTGTCTCTTCTTAAAACTAGGCCTTAAGCTTCTCAGGAATAGTGTTTGAGTAGAGATGGAGTGTGTGTGTGTGTGTGTGTGTGTTTTAATAAACTTATTTTAGAATAGCTTTAATTTTTTTTTAAGATTTTTATTTATTTATTCATCAGAGACAGAGAGAGAGAGAGGCAGAGGCAGAGGGAGAAGCAGGCTCCTCACTGAGCAGGGAGCCCGATGCGGGACTCGATCCCAGGACCCTGGGATCATGACCTGAGCCGAAGGCAGACACCCAACTGACTGCGCCACCCAGGCATCCCAGAATAGTTTTAGATTTACAGAAAAGTTGTAAAGTTAGGGAAGACAGTTCCCATATATCTACACCCAATTTTCCCTATTAACAGCTTATGTTAATATGGGTACACTTGTCACAATTAATAAACAATTACTGACCCATTATTACTAACTAAAACTCACACTTTATTCAGATTTCCTTATGTTTTTAACTATTATGGTTCCAGGGTCCCATCCAGAAAATGCATCACATTTACAAAACTGTATTTTTTATTCTTAAAACCCTAGCATGATAGTCAATATCTAATTGGAAGAAGCTCAATGAGTAGTTATGGAGTAAGTGAATGACTGAATAAATGTTTCTTAAAAAGATACAGAAGCTTCTAAATCCCTGAAGGGAAAGATCAGGATGTATAACAACAACAAAAAAAATGAAGTGATGGGGCGCCTAGGTGGCTCAGTCATTAAGCATCTGCCTTCGGCTCAGGTCATGGTCCCGGGGTCCTGGGATAGAGCTCCACGTCGGGATCCCTGCTCGGTGGGAGGCCTCCTTCTCCCTCTCCCTCTGCCTCTGCTTGTGTTCCCTCTCTCACTGTCTCTCTCTCTCTGTGTCAAATAAATAAATAAAATAATACATTATATGTTAAAAAAAAAAGAAGATAGTAGGAAGGGAAAAATGAAGGTGGGGAATCAGAGGGGGAGACGAACCATGAGAGACTATGGACTCTGAGAAACAAACTGAGGGTTCTAGAGGGGAGGGGGGTGGGGGGATGGCTTAGCCTGGTGATGGGTATTAAAGAGGGCACGTACTGCATGGAGCACTGGGTGTTATACGCAAACAACGAATCATGGAACACTACATCAAAAACTAATGATGTAATGTGTGGTGATTAACATAATATAATAAAATTAAAAAAATTAAAAAAAACCTTAAAAAAAATGAAGTGGACCTAATTTTATTAGTCCAAGAAAACATTCCCCCGAGAGATGAATGAGTTCTGGAATCTTACAAAATGCTTTTCCACAATTCACCAATATTCGATGTTTTCTCACCTGAACTCAATGATACCATGATGTGTCACAATTTATATCATCAATGGTCATTCACAACAGATACAATGTATATGTTAAATTATTACCTATATATGTTATCTAGTAAAAAAAAGTAGGTAGAGAATGGTATAATAGATACTCACGAATTTAAGTATATTTATCAAGACCAAGGGTATGATTTGGAAATCTGAATAAATGACACCCTCAACCTACGTGATGGACATAAGGGGGAAAAAAATGAAAAAGGTAACATGAAAGTGAGGCTCCCTTGTAGCATCACCCCACTTAGCCCACCGAGCGTTTCTCCTGCTCCCATGGAGCGAGCACTGAGTCACCTGCAGGGCTTGTTAAAACACAGCTTCCGAAGCCCCAGAATTATTGATGCAGAAGCTTCCCATGGTTGATGTTGCCAGTCTCTGACACTTTGCATAGCACCCCAGTGCTCATCCCCTCTGGGACCCTCATTCAGAAAAGGAACAAAAGAAAATTCCCAGTAACTTCATCTCCTCTGCAATGAAATTCAACTAAGCCTTCTGTCAGGTGAATTTTTGAGCAGTGGCTCTGCCTCTTAAAAACATAACACAGAAGCCAACAACAACAAAAAGTTCGGTTTTGTTTTTATTCACTAGCTACTAACCACCCAGCCTTTAATTACTGGCTTTAGGAATGATCTGAGTAAGTCATTTTATTCTATTCGCAAGAGTCTTACCAAGTAAATAAAATGAAATAATAAAATAAAAAAGACTCCTTGCCCTCAAAAAAGTTAAAATGTTTAAAGACAATTATATAAACTAGGGAACATCATGAGCCATCACAACACAATATCCATTTCCATGATACCTTTATGTTTTCTACAATAATCATTTGGCATTGGCAGTGTCCATCAGTCTCTTTACACTTGTAAGAAAAGTAAGCCTCAGAAGTTCAATGATTTAGCCAGAATAATACAACATCAAATAGGATATACGCCCTGCAGATTCAAACCCAGGATTTTAAAATTGTGAGCCCGTACTTACTCTTTCCACTAGAACATACTGTTCCCTAATAACAATTTTAAAAAATATTTTGGAGAAATTATTCACACTGGGAGGTCTCATAAGGGAAGGAACAGAGTCCTACAATTCTGGAATTGGAAAGAATCTCAGAAATCACACGGTCCATAATAAACTCTTGGACTCAGGGTTAGGAAAAAAGCCATCGAGAGGCATGAAGAGCTATATGCAATTCTGTCAGCACACTTCCTCTTTGGCTTTAGTTCCACAGTGCATCTTGAGCTTTGAATTTAAAGCCCTCCTCATTTCCCATCATTTCCTGGGAGGGACTTGGCCAGAAAGGAAAAGGTCAGTGTCCCTAGCTGACCTCTATTTTCCCCTTCTTTGATTCCCATTTTCTTTGCTGCTGTTCTTTTTGGGTTCTGGAGTTAGTCTGGCTACCTAACGTCACCACTGAGACTTACCCTTTGGGATGCTGCTCCTCTGTTCTACCCTGTGAATAAAAGCCTCTTTCTATTCTGGTTTCAATGAATTAAAACTCAGAGAAAGTGGACTAAAATGGACTAGAAAGAGATAGGCTTACATAAAGCATATGCTAACTTACGCTTAACCCAAGCTGAGCCAGAGAATGGAGGGCAGGCATGTCCACTCCTGTTGGGTACCCTCATTCCTTCCCACTCCAATCCCCACAGCCACGAGAGTCACAAGGGGCCTGGCAGCATCAGCTGCCCATGAGAAACACAGGCTAGACAAAGAGGACAAGTTGTCCAGGTGGCTAGTAAGCAAATACTAAAGTATTTGCCACATTTTCATATTTCATTATTTCCTAAGTCGTGAATTTCAACAAATTTTGAATGCCAAATGAGTATAATTAAACTTTGATTTTTAATTCAAAGGTCCTGTCTTTCTAGTCATTGAATTAGACAACAGAAATGAAACGAATATTGAAGATAAACTGAGGGCCAAAGATATAGACCATTCACTACCAGTATGTTTTCATTCCACTTCTGGCCTAAGATGGGGCAGAAATAAAAATCTCTCTCTGGAAAAAAAGTGGAAGAGGAGGAAACGGGAGGGGGTGGTGACCATACAGGAAAGACAAATGCAGCGAAAGGTAGATGAAAGAAAAAACAAAAACAAAACACGAAGAACCTTGATGATAAACGGGTGAATATGGTTAACAGGTCTGGAGGATGTCCAGAGGCTTTGGCCGCTCCACTACCATGCAGCCCCGAGAGGAATGGAGGGGAACAGGGAGAAAACAACCCAGCCTCTCTCCTAATGCATGTCTTACCAAAGGAGCCATAAATAGTTCTTCAGGATTCCTTAGTTTCCTTGGTACTCTTCACCCCACCCCCCACCAGGCTCTCCTTTTAAAAACAGGGCTCTAAATCATTTTGTTTCATTTACATAGCCACTCAGTGAGCATTATCGAACACCTACCAAGAGGTGAGGAATTGCGCCCCACACAGCTTTCCTACCTGTTTGTCCCGGGGAAGGTAGAATGGAAAGCTTTCTTTCGCTTTCAGTGCAAGCAGTACATGCTAGGCAGATAGCTGTTTCTAAGACACTGTTTTGTTTAACTTTTGACAGTGTGGTCTGGTCTTAGTAATATTAGTTCTATGTGCTTTACAAAGCTGGGTCTACAGTAACCTTTGTCAGTAACTTTGGTTTATTTTGTGGCTTTGGTCTGCTATCTCCAAGGTGCCATCAGGTGAAGTTCCAACTTTCCTCTTCCTTTAAGTTCCAACTTTCCAATTAAGGATAATTTAATTACTTACGCTATCAAAAAAATAATTCCACAGTGAGTTACAAACATGGGAGACCCCAATATCGCTTGTTCCTTCTAGTCACCTACTCCAGTAAGAGCTGGATTTCATGAAAGAAAAATCTTTGCTTTCAAGTAAAAAACCGTACTGATCTTCCCTTATTTTAAGTCATAAGATCTTCCCTTATTTTAAGTCATAAGTTAATAATTAACTTATGATGGTTTTAGAATTTAAAAAGGGCAACCAGGGTAGACTAGTTCTCTCTGAACTTCTTCTGATTCATTGAATAACCTCTGAAAAGTTTCCCATGCTAAAGTATTTGCCACATTAATTTGCATTGTCTCGTGTAATTCTTTCAGTGTAATGCAAGTTACATATTACCCCATTTTACAGATGAGAACATTCATAATCAGAAAAGATAAGGACCTTAGGATCATACAGCCAGAAGCAAGATTCACATTCAGTATGCCTCATCCAAAGTCTAGAGTTTTTAGGCCAATGAAAATAGAATGTGAGAGTGTTTTGTAATTCCTGGGCCTACGCTATTCTTCTATATGAACTGTGCCAAAGCCATGAGCTAAGTCCTTGAACAGAGAGCAGTAATGGCTGAGAGTTTAGTTACCAGGAATAGAGGCAGAAATACATTTCTAATCTAAGCCCAGAAATCAGGCAAGTCATGGATTTCTCTTTTCCTCTTCCACACTTGTAGAGGCAAGATTACCAGGGCAAGAGGGCCATATAGTGAGAATACCCTGAACCAGGCATTAGCATTAAGGGAGGCTGAACATTTCTTGAGTTATCAGTTGCCTTGGCCATCACCAGGGCCATGCATGTGAAGTCAAGTCACCAATTCCACAGCCATCTCTGTTCTTGAAATCAGCACATTCTTCAGAGACTATAACACTGGGTTCAAATGTGGCATTCCCACATTCTTTTCATTCATAGTCCAGAAAACCCAGCCTGTACAATATTCAGTCTTGTCATTGTCACCCTTATCATCCTTATCAAAGAATAATGCTTGCCTAAGTCCAAGAAATAACTAATGACATTGATAGTTTCTCTTATGCTTCAAATGTTACTTAAAACCAGGCTGCGAGAAAATTATTAAAATAACCATCAACCTTTGTAGAATTTATATAATATTCCAAAGTGTCAGATATTGTGCTAAAAGACTATGACCACCATTTAGCTCCGCGTCTTGAAACTAAGAAAATAATATAAATCTTCACTCTGCACCTTTTGGAAAATGTTTTAATGGTATGATTTCACTTTTGTTTTGTTTTCAATTCTCTGAGCCTGACCTTACAAAACTACTTTAACACTGCGGTGGCTATGGATAAAGGGGCATGCATGCATGCAAAGTGCCATTTCTGGATTCCAGCAGACTAAATTCCTCTACTAAACCACAGAAGAGTTTGACACACAAAGATAAAGGAGTAAATCTTTGCACGCTCTCCCACTAAGAACTCCTAATGATGATTCCAGTAGATACCTTTGAAGAAATAGAACTGATCCTGCAGATTGCTAACAGTAATTTCCACCAGCAATGACCAATTTGATGTTTGGTTCTTTATTATGTGGCCATAGAACTGAGGCCACCAAGTTGATCTCATCCCAGAGAGACCCCCTCTATGAAATCACCTCAAGCTAGGTGACAAATCTGACATAGACAGCAAAGTAATAATAGGGCAACAAATTTTTGAAAGAATATTCCACTGTGACAACATGACTACTGCATATATTTAATAGTCAAGAACAAGTATTGGATTCTATCTTATGGACAGGACACTCTCCTCATAAGACCTGCAGAAATGGTTTTATGCAACTAAGTTATTTTTTCAGTCTAAAATTGGCCCAGTTCATTTATAAATTCCATTTACTGTTTTTGCTAGCTCTGACCCTACCGCTATATTAAAGGACAACAGTTTTCACAGTGTAAGACCCAAAATCCAGGTAAGGACTAAATAATTCATATTCACTCAGGGACTTCAGTATATCCATATGCACTTCCGTGACACGTGGGCAATATGTGTCCATAACAAACATAAAAGTATGAAGAATAGACCATCTAAAATCCTTACATGGACTTCCTCTACAGAAAGTATATTCTGTGTAAACTATACTCAACAAAACACTGTAATTCCTTTCATCTTAGTCTGGTGTTTTTAATTTAATATAAACTATTTCTTAATAAATCCATCACTTAATTCTTACTGACTCTCCCTGATGGAGATCTGGCATGAAGATCTGTGTTTACTCTTGGGTCCTAGTTTAACTACTTTCTTCATGAATCATGCCTTATGACCAGTTTTTATTTATTGATCGCAGAAAGATGTGTGACTAATGTCACTATTGATAATACCCAGTTACTGGCTGAGCTATGAGCTGGGTTCGGAAAAACCGGCCTAGTCACTGCCTCTTTTTTTATTTGCGCTGGATGTGAAATGAATACCACGCTTCCAGGAGGATCACTTAAAACTTTCAGTTTGGGGGCACCTGGGTGGCTCAGATGGTTAAGCGTCTGCCTTTGGCTCAGGTCATGATCCCGGGGTCCTGGGATCAAGCCCCACGTCGGGCTCCTGGCTCAGCAGAGAGCCTGCTTCTCCCTCTCCCTCTGCCTCTCCCCCTGCTCATGCTCTCTCTCTCTCTATCTCTGTGTCTCAAATGAATTAATAAAGAAAAAAATCTTTAAAAGAAATAAAATAAAACTTTCAGTTTTTATTGTGCTCTTCTAGAATTCTATCTCAATTTTCTTCCATATAAATTGGAAAAAGTTCTGAAGGTTGTGGTGTAAAATGAATATGTATAATTAATTGATACACTACACATGCTATTAAAGCAAAACTATTGGCCATGAATCTTGGAAAAAAAGACACTGGTGATTCAATCATCTTCTAAATTATTATAACCAGAAGCCAAAGGTATGGAAGATGGGATTTGGAGTGAATGCCACCTATCAGGATAAACCATACATTTTATGCTAATTAAGACCAGCTTCTTCTGTCTTCTATATTAACATTATCCTAGCATTTATTGATATCCAAACTCATGCCATTCCTAAAGGTTTTTCTCTTTAGGACATGTTTCCTTCTAACCTTCTCAATTTCTATCAGTCTTCAGGAAACATTAATTAATTAACTTTTACGTTATAAAGTACTTTCACAGTTTTGTCATTTCATTTGATTCTCTCCAAAACTCAGGAAGATATACAGAGAAAGCACCATTACTATCCCTATTTTTAAATTAAGGAAACTGAGGCACAGACAATTACCATTAGTATAAGTGGAAGGACTAGAGGTGGAGTGAAGACCTCTGACTCTGAATCCTGAACTCTCTGAACTATGACAAATCTGTTCTTAATTGGTTATAGCTAAATATAGACAGACTAATTAATACTCTTCATCCCACTTTTTGTATATACAGATATATATTCAATGCTCAAATCCACTTTCATAAGGTCAACATATTTTAGGAATGATCTTCTGCCATAGTTATGTCTTTACTTCGTTATCTCTTCACCAAACATCCTCTGATTACACAACTACTCTCCTTGGCTTCTGTGATTGTCATTCTTTACTGGGTCTTTGATTACCTACCCCATCTGCCAAACTCCCTTGATTGAATTTCTGGGGTTTTCCATGTACATTGGGATTTCTTCTTTGACATGGGGCTTTGCTCATTTGTTTTTTCTTCTTTGAGCTCCATTATCAAGAGGGTTATTTTTGCCTTCCCTGTAACCTCATTAATGCAGGATGGTGAGAGATAAGGAGAGAACAGACATCAACAGAGAGAAGTGGCTGAATCTAGTAGGACTCTACTCCCTTCCTTCTCTCTCTCCCTCACTTCTGTCATGAGGATCACAGCTATTTTTCAAGGAAATCCTTGGGTAGAATATTATAAATTTGAATTAACCACACCAATATTATCCTCTTTAGGGTACTGGCTATAAAGTTGGCTATAATTCTTAACTATGCATAAACTCTTAAATATTTGCCTAGTACAGTTAATGTCAACTCATATCTTGACTGAAAAGTCTTATAAAGCAGGACAGCACCTTGCTATATTTTTGTTAACCCAATTTATCTTATATGTATAAAATATATTAAAAGATATGTTCATTGTCTCAACAAGAGTAAACATCTCACAGCTTTATCCACTAGGCTTGCTCTCAGCATATTTGCTTAACATCGGAGTGGAGTGGATATTCAGTAAGAAGAGGGAGGAATTCAGTATTACCCCACTGCGGGTGGAGGGTAGTGGGAAATAAGCAAGAAGATGCTCTAGATCTGATACCAACTTTCTACCTTGTCTTCCTTCCTTCTCTGCCTTTTTTCCCCTTTTAGCTCTAACCGTCTCCCCTCCTCTTAAACTCTGTTTTTAGAACATGCCTCTTCCAGAGATAGAGAAGGATGGAGGAGAGAGGAAAAGGACATGTCATGGGTATTTTCATACAATTTAGCTCAAACTTTTATATGACACTGAAATTTTGCCTCCTTTTGGGGAAGAGACTCTAGGCTTGTGGTCTCAGGTGCCATCCTGATAATGGAGGAGACCACCTCCAGGGAGCCTCCCGGATTTATCTGCTGAGGGCTAGGCAGCAGTTCAGAGGTGTTACATTATTTATATCCAGGGCCCCTTATTTTGGAAGACCATGTACTCATGTATAGTATCAATCAACTAACTGACCCATTACTAAAATGTGACAATTTCTGATATCACTGAAGATAGCAAAAGATTATACTCTTAAATACCACCCCCATAGTTTTTGGATACCCCTAAAATGTCCACTGAATTCCAGAAGGTAAAGAGTAAATGGGGGCATCTTACAGTGGACTGATGGGGCTGCATATTCTTAGTCTGGCAGTCCTCTGCTTTTGCTGAGGCACCTGCGGTAGGCATTTACTGCTTAGGCTACATCTCTGGTATGATCTCTCAGCTGATTTTGCTAGCTAGCTAAATTGCACAAGTGAGAACATTCTATTTTCAGGTAACTATACACTGTCTTTGTATAAAAGCACAACAGTGAGCATTTCAGCCAGTGCCATTAAATAAAAAGATTAAGAAAAACCAAAGGGGAATTTGGTGGTAGTTTTCAGTCCAATGTACACATAGAGACTAGCAGTTCTATTCCCACATCATGTAACACAACCCATAAAATCAATTACAGTTATTTCTTTGATTAAGAGAGGTGTAATAAAAAAAAAAAAGAGGAACGTAATGAAGATAAGTCTGATAACAGTATTTTGCATAGCATTTAGATGCATTAGAGAGTTTTGGTATGCTCTGACCAAATTATAAGCTCTCTGATGAAATACTAAAAGGAGATACCTTTGAAAATACCCCAATATTGAACTACTAAAAACAAGTACCCTAATAATAAGGTATAAAAGGTTAACAGCAGGTGTAGTAGAATGGTAGCCCGCCAAAACTGGCAGCTTATCCTCTTGTCTACACAAGAAAAACAATCCATTAGGTTCTTTTTCTGACATCTTTCTTTGTCCATAATTCATCACACCAAATTTTTACATTTTGATACATTTGATCAAACTTCTTAGAAATATGCATTTTGATACACACCGTGATACATCTTCTTAATTCAAATAATCAGTGCTAATGCTAGGTACTCTATTTTAAATTCTTTATAAATTTAGTGTCAATGTGTCTCTTAAACTTACGTTATCTACTGGAGAGTGCTATAGGAAATCTATTTAAATAAAGTATTCATAGTGTTTTAACTTTTCTAAACATGAGAAATTTCCTATAGTCAAAATCAATGGATGATTATCCAATAAAACCAAAAAATGATCAGTCATGTCTTATACAAGTGAGGCTTCCTGTTTTGTTTCTCCCTCTGGTAAAGATTACACCTACACTTTAAAAATACAGGTTTCTCTTCTTTCTACAATAGGGACATTTAAAGCTCACACAATTGAAAAATGGTTCTTCTGGAATTCTTGTTATTGCAACTGTTATCTGTCTCAATGATTAGTGATAACAAATCTTTCTGAAAAATGTATTCCAAATTACTTTTAGGTCAGCAGTCACTTTCTCTACATGTGGGTTTTGTTTGTTTACAGGAAAAATCACCAAACCTATTCACGACTGGCTTTTGCTGGTCCTGATAGAAAAGCTATCTTTTGATAATTTATTTATGACCAAATGCTGCTTTCCAAGACATAGCTGCAGAATAAAATATTTAAGCACTTTCTGACAGATCTTCAGTGAAGCAATATGAATTTACGTTAAAAGACTAGATGCTAGTGTGAATAGTATCCTGATACTTTAATAAATGTAAGTCAGTTTACAAGGATTGCTAATAAACTCTGAACATTTTTTCGCCAGACATAAGAGAAATTCTAATAATCAGTTTGACTAAAAAGCTCATTTATGTCACTCGTTAGTCATTTTAATTACATGGTGATGACTGTGATCCTGGGTAAGAAATCATTTTGCTTCTTTTCCCCTCCTCTCATCCCCATTATGGACAACACAAAACCAAAATCAATTGCACCTCTATTTCTAAAGCCCTTCTCCCACATCCTTGCTTCCCAAAATGCATAAATCGGTATTCAAATACCTACGGCTAACTTGGTGGATTCAGCGCCACAAGGCTATTTACAACCTGCTTCCTGCTCCCTTCTGTTGTGCCTGCTAGCGAGTGAACTTCTCATCAACACAACCTAATATTTACAAGACAAAAATAACATCTCTAAGTTGGCATGCGATTTTGCACTATTTTCAGGTGTGGTTAAGTATTGACGTGCTAATTAGAGGTACTTAGAATCTTAGGTCAGTTTTGCATTAATTTCTTTCAGCCGCATTTTAAGGGTCTGTGTTAAGTGCTTTGATCTCTCTCGCTCTCTTCTTTTTTTAACAAAAGGATCTATAAAGGTGACCTACCTTTATGTGACAGACGTAAGCGGGGGTGAGTGGTATCAGCCGTGTGCCCTCCTATCCAAAGCTCCAGTAAGCAAGCCCACAGGAGCCGGGTGGCAAGGTTCGCAGCCGATGCCATGCTGCTCTGCTCACCGGGCACCCCTCCGATCCTCACTTTAAGGCGGGTCTGAGTTTTACTTAGGACTCCCCTCCAGGGGCAGCACGTGAGAGGCTTTGTCAGAAATCGAACGCGTTGTCATCAGAAAGCACAGTCCCAAAGTGCCATGTGTCAGGCTGTATTTGGATATGTAAAACCTTTCTTCCCTTAAGACAGTTGTTTATAAGCCGGGAGCAAGAGGACATTCCAAGGAGTGAGCCTTCAGAGCCACGTCCTGTCCAGAGCCCTCTTCAGCAACTATGCCGGTAGACTCAGGAGGAAACTGTATTTTTTTTTTTTTTTTTTTAGTCACTTCTGCAAGCGCTTCATTCAGAAAAAAACCCTGGAGCACTCGCACTGCTTTCCCCGTGGAGCTCTTCTCTTCTGGCTCCCTGAAGCCTCTCCGAAGTCAGTCTCTTGCACTGACTTGCCAAACAGCTAGTTTTAATTCACCTTTCACCTTGCTAATTAAAAACAAGAAGTGCCATTCCCTCTAGGAGTTGCAGGATCCACCCAGCAGGGATGCCGTTCTGTCAGCGAGCCGTGTTTACAGGGAAAGTTCAGGCAGGGTTGAGCTGTTTCTAGGAAGTGTTTCTGGTCCACGTGCCCTGCTCCCACCCGCCCTCCCAGTATTACTGGCCCCACGTCACTCAGCGCAGGAGACAAGTCCAAGCTTTGATGGGGAAGGCGGATCAGGAGGGAGAATGATCTATGTAATAGGCTGATTACTGGGGTATATACAACAGAAGACGGTGGAGCACCGGGAAGGGCTTTTAAATGCTCACTCACCAAGATTAACCCTTGAATAAATGCAAATTCATTTTAAATAATCTGTTTGCCACCAACCAGCACCCAAATTGATTTTTTTCAGTTTCCACTGAAACTGTGGGGTGGTTTTTTTTTTTTTCCTTCACATTTATGGCTTTTTTAAAATTACTGATTACATCTTAGAAATGTTATTTTCAGCTCTCGGGAGGAAAGTATGTTTCAAGAGCCTGAAAAAAACAAGTCACCTGTGATTGTTTCATAAATGTGTTAATACTAAAAAAATTATTTTGCTTAGGCAAATTCTTCAAACCAATTAAAAGCAAATCCTTTTTTTTTTTTTTTTTTAAAGCAAGTCATAAATTTCAGCCCAAGTTTAAGAATACATTCTGAAGTCATTTTCTCCTAGGTAAGGTACCTATGGAAAAGTTTAGGTTCTCTATGTGACAGATCCCAGTAAAGCAGGTATTAGAAGACTCATGATGTGAAATTCTCCTGCTATGCACTTTCAGAGTTTATTTTCCAAGACACTATGTTTGTGTAAATAAGCTTAACACAACAGGTCAACTTTACAAACTACTTTCAATCAATCTCAAAAACTAAACCAAACACTCTGTAGCTGTTGGCATGGAAATGAATGTCACTATTTTAAGAGACCAATAAACTTCAATAGGTATGTGATTTGAGAGTCAAGAGTTAAATGGTAAACAAATGATTCTCAGCTACAACTTTTCTTACTGTTTTTAAATGGTACCGGTTAAGAGCACTTCTTGAGAATTATGTGTTTAAAATCGTATGATTATAACAAAAAAAGAACACAGGTTACCCTGATATTTTGCATTATATATAAGCAAACGTAGAGCCAGGCATTATCTACCCATTTTCCTAAGCATGATATGTTCTATTACAAGCAGAGTATATTTTAGTAAAATGTAAATGTCACTGGATATTATAAATAATTAGATTTCCAAGGTCTACAAAAGATAACAAACTCTAAACATTATTTAACAGTAGAGCAACGTGAAGTATTTAGAGACTTTTAACCTGGGGTGGTCTCTGTAGGCACTTGCATATTTTAAAAGCCAGTCTGATGAGCTACAGACCTAAAGGTTGCTCTAAGTGTGATATAATGTACCTTTGGAATCCTCTTTTGCTCTCTTCCAGAACCGAAGTAACTAGAAAGTAAATAGCAGCTTTGATATGTGTTATCTAATGGTATGATTCCAGGAAAAGTAAATGTAGAGCATATAACTTTTATTACAAATATATGGCTAGGCTCATACAACTGAAATTCCACTTAAAATTGTGTAGTGCCTGTTCTAACTCTGTTACGGACCTGAGGCCATGTAAGACATTACAACCATTTCATTAGGATACAAAATTCATACCATCAATGTCAATGAGACAATAAATGTTACAGATGTACATATCTGTGCATATGTACATATGTACAAGCTACATAAGGAGATTCATCTTTGGTGTTACGTGTCATCCTTCAGATTCAGTTAGGGCACCTTGAAGTACGTGCCAGAATAATGAGCTCCTTTGGGCTTCTCGAAATGTGTTTTGGTTTATCCTTCAGTCATCAATGCCTTTGCTTATTCCCTTTAATTCCTCCGTACGTCCTTCTACCTTCCTCTCTAGTTATAATTAAAATGATGCCAAAAGAAAAAAACAAAATTATTAAAAATTCTAAACATCCAGAACTAACCATAGCCACAGCTGCCCCTATGTGGTTTTCGGCCACTATCGGTGGAATGAAGAGTCTCTGAGACGAAATCAGTCATTTGCATCATAAAATAAAATAAGAAGGACCCTGAGGAGCAGGGTCACTATGTAATTTATCATCCAAACAAGACATTTTTAAGAGTAAAAGAGCCTTCTGTTAATAACCGCATACAAACCGAATACATTATAGACAAATCAGGACATCATGACATGTTACCCTTTGTGGAGAGATTTTGAGGTACCCTTGGGAAACATGGAAATAGAAAAAAAAAAACAGTTAAATAACAAAACTGACCTGCCACGTTGAATGAATAGCTTCAGTGAACTGAAGAGCTTTGGGACTAGCAACAGTATCTACTGGTATTACCAATCAGAGGAGCTAAACTGCCAGTTTGAACCACATTAGACAACATGGAAAACCAGGTAAGAAGGGAAATGGCAATTCTTTTTTTTTTTTTTAAGATTATTTTAGAGAGAGAAGAGAAGAGCACACATGAGTGGGGGGATGGGCAGAGGGAGAGAATCTTCCAGCAGACTCCCCACTGAGCGAAGAGCCCAACACAGGGCTCCATCTCCATGAGATCATGACCTGAGCTAAAACAGAGTTAGACCCTTAACCAACTGAGCCACCCAGGAGTCCTGGGAAATGGCAATTCTGAAGGTATTGCCTGCCAGGTCAAATGTTTCATTCCAAAATCTTAACCTTTTGTTGCTAGGGGTCACACCATGGTAGTGAGGGGAAAAAAGGGGTAGGGGGAGCAGAGTACTCAACAGGATTTCCAGGCTCCCCCATGTGGATTCTGTCACTGGTTCTCCATTTAGTAGCAGAAGAGCAACTGGCCTCTGAAATAATCCTTCCCAGTATGTGGTCCCAGACAATCTGCTGCTGAATCACACAGGGTATTTGCTAAAAGAACACATTCCTACGCCCCACCTGATAGTCCCAGCTTGCCTAAAGCTGTACATACTAAAATTTGAGTTTTACAGTGGTTCCTCTAGGTCAGTGTTGTTAAAACATTAGACATCTGTTCGCTACTCTCACCATTTTTATCATAATAGCATAGTATTTGCAATTAAAATTTAACTTAAATTTATACAAAACGAAATCATTACCTCATAGGCTTGATGTGCTACTGATATTTTTTCAAACACATGTGGAAACCAACAAAAATTGTAAAACTCTATCTCTGCACGACTTAAAATTATCTCACGTACCATGGGACGCAACACTTACAAATGCCCTCAAGAATATCCATTCTTTCTTTCCTCCCTACCCAGGAAGACAGGAAGGAAAGAAATATATGAGAGACCATATTTCCCAGCCCCTTGGCAGTCACGTGAAGCCATGTGACAAATTCTGACCACCAAATAAATGTGTCACATCTGGGCCGAGCAGTGAAATGCTCCCACACAATTCTTCTGTCTCAAGTTTTTTCTTGCAGAAAAGCAGAAGCAGCTTGCAGAAAAGGAGGAGCCCTTACCCTGAAATGGTGAAGCTATAAGACTGAAGCATCTTAGATTACTGAATCACCACACTTGGGGCCAGCTTGCCTGAAAGCTTACCTGGACCCACAGTAGACTTTACCTGAATAGGAACTAAACATATGTTACTCTACCTGATTAGTTACCACAGCATGGCATAGCCTCTCCTAACTACATGCACACACTTTACCTACTGTGCTTTGGGAAACATGCTCTGGGACAAACACATAGCATCAGTTAAGTCGCTGATAACGCATTCCTTCCTATGTGTCACTAAGACTTACTTCAGCAGAACTTACTCCTAAGCCAGCAAGAGATGTGGATACCAAGGGCTAAGAGATACAGAGAATCCCTGCATCACTTTTAGAATACAATGCGATATGCCCTTCATTTTCCCGACTGAACGCTGTACCCAAAAATGATGTCATACGCAGTATTGATAGGTGAACAGATAGTACTACATCTTAAGAACAATGATGATTAAAACCATTAATACATCGAAGTATCGCAACAGCAATGATGGTGATCCTTTTAGGAACTAAAGATAAACGTTCTCTCCGGTGGTCATGGCATTTCAGATTCACTAATCCTCCTTCGACTCTTGCTAACCCTGCTCTCTGGAGCGTCTCAAATGTCCCACCAATACGACCTGCCACAGCTTGCAGCTGCTGCCATCATTACGACCAGGTCTTACACGCCAAGGCTGCTGATGCCTTTACTGGTTGGCCAGTGCAGAGGCCTTGCACTACAGATGCTGTGAGCGCTCCAGAAATCTGGATTGGCCATTTCCCACATTCCATGATTCAAGTAGATGAGAAAAAAACTGACAACTAACTTACTTTTGTATGTTATCAAGAGTAGTCCAAAGAATGGCATCCCATCAATAAGAACGATCCCGGATCCACTCCAGTCACTTGCTGAAAGAGGTTTGGTTGACGCCATTCTACGTCATCATTTAGAAAGCTAACAATTCAATAGAGTGGCTTTTTTTTTTTTTGACCAGCTATTCTAAAAAACAAACAAAAAACAAAAAAACCCCTCAAAATTTGAGCAAAAATTGTATTTTATAAAATTTTGAATTCTTTGTTTCTGACTTACACTAGGTTTATCCTAATTTTGTTTTAGGTCCTTGACAATGAAGAAAAGCAGGAAATGCATGGCGAGTCAAGTATCAGCTGTAACTGATTTTAATCAGTGTAGTGATGTTTCTCATGCCCTCTTTATGGCAAAATAAAATTATTGTGTGTCATTAACTTGAAAATATTTTAATTTGTAGGTCCTGAGAGGTTTCCCTATACTCTTCCTTATGAGTTGTAGAGAATTCCTAAAAAAGGCAGAGCTCCAATCACTTGCTATAAAAAATGTATGAGAAACTTCCATAATATATTGTAATTTATTGGTTTCTGTCTGTTGGAATGTATATTTGTGAGTTATTGGTGGCGCCGATGGTGAATTGCTAGTAATGTGTGACTCACGTCTGCAACATCTAGCAATACACCTCAAACTGATTCCATTAATGGAATAAAAACAATAATACAACGTAATGTAAAATAATGTAATAATAAGGTTAATTTGTCGTGTTCCATATACGCTAGGCACCTCGTAAGGCACATTCATATAGGATCCCATTTAACCCAGACAATAGCCCCATGCAATAGAAACCGTTTTTATTGTCTTTACACATAAGAAGAACCTGGGACACAGATGCCAAGCAACTTGCCTGAGGTGAAACACTGGTAAGTGACAGAACCACCCTTTTCAACCCAGATTCTAGGGCCTATGCTCCGACCATTACATACGTCTTCTGGGAAAGTATTATTTAGATAAGACTGCGTAGCGACTCTTCTGAATTACTATACTAACAGGAACTGATCTTTAATAAATTTTAATAGTGAGCTATATGTAGTTTTGAAATAAAAACTCAAGGCAGTTGGTGCTTCCGTCGGCGACAGCCTCTGTGACTGAACCCGTCAGATGAAACCCTCCATCTGAAGGCAGACACACTCCGCACAGGTGTTAGTGAGTCGTTTAGTGGACTTATCTGGCCCTTGTAGGCTCTTAGCTTTGTCTTCTTACCTTGGCAATCAGGCACACCTGGGAGCTCCACACAGTAGGCAAAACTATTAAAGAATAAATCTGTGAGGGAACTAAGCAAATAGTCTTTTTTTCCCTCATAATCTTTATTCTATATTGAAAAGTAGAGTAGTTGTGTAATAAATAAGTATTTTTTTAAATTGTCAGGTAATAATAGTTACTGGTGGAAATATATAGACATATATATATTGGTGGAAATATGTATATATATGTATTATATATATGTATATGTATATATACATATACATGTGTGTGCACACACACATATTTCTAGTAACAGTTACAGGAGAAGAAGGACGTTTCCAAGAAAGGATTTAAGGGTAATAAATCACTTACGAATAGTTACTGATGTTTATATGATTTTGTCCAAAAGAGCCCAACGTTTTCAAGCAACATTGCCACTAATGTACCTAAACCAAAGACAACACTTTATACTCCGTCCACTTAAGAAATGGACTCAGTACGAGACCAATAATAAGTACCATAAACTACAGTAAAGAAGTTATCCCTCCACTGGCATCTTTAACCTCATTCTTGAATTTAAGACCACTTATATTTTCTTTTTTTTTTTTTAAAGATTTTATTTATTTATTTGAGACAGAGAGAATGAGATACAGAGAGCATGAGAGGGAGGAGGGTCAGAGGGAGAAGCAGACTCCCTGCCGAGCCGGGAGCCCGATGCGGGATCGGGACTCGATCCCGGGACTCCAGGATCATGACCTGAGCCGAAGACAGTCGCTTAACCAACTGAGCCACCCAGGCGCCCCAAAGACCACTTATATTTTCTATCTTCCAGGCAAGAAGTGGTCTAATTTTTTCAAGGTCAGTTTCTGGATTATTTACTTTAAAAAAAAGAAAAAGAAGGGAAGGGAAAGAGGGAGGGAGGAAAGTGATAGGAATAGTAATTCAATGTAATTGAATTGATAATTCAATATAATTTTAAAAAAATATTTTCTTTATTGAAGTCTTGAGTCGTCTTTCATTTTCTCTGTACTCTGCATTGTTTTTGAACTACCACTGCTAAAGCCAGAACCAAACCAGTTGGCATGGAGTAATTTATTCAGTAAATAGTTAAATGTGTGAAAAAAAAGTGGCAAGATACACCCTATATGGCTTAAGATATTTAGAGACCCAAAATCAGTTTCTGTTAACTACTTGAATAATTTCTTTTGTTGTTCACTTTGCTTTGACTGAATGGCCAATGTGTAAGCCTAAAGTGAAGAAAAACAGTTGTGTCCCATTATGAAAGAAGAAAAGGAAGGAATTAGATAAAGCCAATGCAATTATCCATTAGTCAGCTGGCAAGAAACTGAACAAAAAGGCCAAATATTTTGTAATATTTTATAGTATCTTCAATTGTCATACAGTTGGCAAGTGGATATAAAATTTTATATATCACATAAAGCTGCCATCAACTCAATGAATATACCTGTTTCACATTAAAATAAATGGAAACAAAACACTAACTTTAAAGTTGTGAAGAATCTGACAGAAAATCAAAATATTCAAAATAAATCAGATTTTGGCTATGAAAGTGAATTTTAGAGTTCAAAGGAATCACAATGACGAAAGAAAAAAAAAAGAAAAAACCTGGCAGAAATCCTATAAAGTCTCTTTTCCAAGGATTTCCTTTCCTCAAACACCATTCCAAATAACCATCTACGGGAAAACAATACACAGATAAAAAGAAAAAGTGATGCTGAACCCACTGGTGAGATCCCCAAGATGAAACAAGAATCTAAACTCATTACTTCACGTCATCTTTTATTTAGCTTCGCTATAATTTTCACAAATGACTTGGCAAAATTATTGTGCACGTAAAGCTAAATTTTGCATAAGGCAAAATTTCAGGTATGGTGCCTTTTTATTGGAATCAGTTGTTTCACAACTGTGATTATTTGTGATGGGCAGTATGAGTGGTTATTTTGCATTAGCAGGTAGTTTGGGCTTGGAATCTACCAGTACATTCCACTAGCACCATGTGGAGGCCAAGACTGGAACTACAGGTTTTCATATGTACACGAAGTTGCTTTACAAACCTGGTCCTGCTCACAGTTGGTTTCCTATTACAAAAATAATGTGCTTGATCCAATAATGTCACACGTTATATTCTGAGCATAGCCACTTTCCATGACCTATAAAATGGGTCTTGCCAGTTAAGCGAAAATAATTTAAATGTTCTTGGAGAACATTTAAGAACATTAAATTTCTGTTCAGAAAATATTTCTTATGAAAAGGCTTTGCATTTTGAAGAGATGACCATAAGTGTGTCAGAAACAAAGGTAATAAATAGGAAAACATGTCTTGTGAAAACCTGTTGATTAAATTTTAGTAAACTCAGTTGAAAATGTGCTAGTTTGAAGAACTAAATGTAATTATCCCTGAATTTATGATTATTGTATCTCATACACACTGCATCTCTAATATTACAATAACTATGGGATAATAATATAACTGCATATAGCCATCTTTTCTTTATATAATCCTATGTATAATACATAATAAATTATGCAAAAATATTAATGGAAAGTATCAACTGTTCGAAACTCCAACCTCACTATACTTGCTGACCAAAACAAACAAAAAACAAACCTGTCTTTTCCCAGAGATCTAAACAGAAAGAATATTCTTAATTATATAAGATATGACTAAGAAATTAGCATGTTTCCAATGATAAATTAGCGTATGTGCATATAGCTATGCCTAAAATTAATTATGCCTAAAGTTAATTGCAGGAGAATTTTAATAAATAGCTTAATGATCTGAAGACGGATCACTTACAATTGTAAGGAAATATCAAAATGGAATGTTAATAAAAACTGCACACTTTGTATGAAATTTTAACAGCTAAGCACGAAACGCTAATTGGTGCATCATCTTCTTACAATAAGTCTAATAAACTTTATCCAGGACTAAAATACAAGAAACAACAATGTGTGTTACAAATAAAGGTGAAAAGTGAATTAGAGATTCCCTAAGTGACGTAAGTTTTAAAATAAAAAGTCTGCTTTACCAGTTATTTTCAGTGAAGTAATTTTTACAGCATTAAGGATATGACATATCTGGGATGCCTGGGTGGCTCAGTTGGTTAAGTGTCTGACTCTTGGTTGCAGCTCGGGTCATGATCTCATGGTCATGAGATCCAGTCCCGTGTTGGGCTCCACGCTTGGAATGGAGTCGGCTTGGGATTCTTTCCCCCCCTTTTTCTTCCCACCTACCCCCCGCACTCCTCCTCCCTCTTGAGCACACACGCTCTCTCTAAAATAAATAAATAAAATCTTAAAAAACAAAACAAAACACATGACATATTATCTATTTCTTTCTGATTACCGGGTTAAAATTATGCTAATTGCTTAAATTCCCAGAATGCTATTTTTTTATTATGTTATGTTAATCACCATACATTACATCATTAGTTTTTGATGTAGTGTTCCATGTTTCATTGTTTGCGTATAACACCCAGTGGTCCATGCAGAACGTGCCCTCTTTAATACCCATCACCGGGCTAACCCATCCCCCCACCCCCTCCCCTCTAGAACCCTCAGTTTGTTTCTCAGAGTCCATAGTCTCTCATGGTTCGTCTCCCCCTCCGATTTCCCCCCAATCATTCTTCCCCATTTTTAACTACAACAATATTAATATCTATATAATAAGAGAACAATGCAAATATAACTTTCCCCATTCTGAATAAGCAATCAAGTAAACTAAATGTTTCTCCTAGAACTTTCTGTTATTTCTATTATTCAGTTCATAATTCTTTGCATCAATTTAATTCTTTTCTATAGGATTAAGTAATTCCTCTCTATTGGATAATCCCCAACCTCATAAAAAAACAATTACATTTCCCATCATAAAAATAAATCTCTTCCTACCCTCACTCATCCTCCAGCTAGAGACCCATTTCTGAGTTCCAATTTATAGGTAATTCTGTCAAAATATTGTCTTTACTCTTTATTTGTTCACCTCTCATTTTCTCTTGAATCCACTCTATAAATTAGAATTAGGTTTTGTTGCAGGTAGTAGAAAACCCAAAACAAGAGTGGTTTAAATATGACAAATCTGACTTCTCTTATAAACACAGTCCGGGCATATGTCCAGGGCTGGTGTGGCAGTATAATGAACTAACTAACTAATGAATAACAAACATGAGCACTTTTGATGTTCTTGCTTATCCATCCGCAATAGGTGGCCTCCATCTCAGAGTCCAAGCTCCAGCCAGCACATCCTCTTTGCAGCCAAAAAATAATCAGGAATTAATGATGAAGGATATGCTCTCTGCATTTAAGGATACTTCCTTGAAACGCTCATATTCTTGACCTCTAAATTTTTTAGTCCCACAGGACCCCCTCATCTCCTCTCTATCTATACTCATCTCCTGTAGTGGATTTGCAATTTGTGGATTTGGCTAAGCTGAACTACCTTCCCCAGAATTCCCTTTCTTATCTCTTTCCAGTTAGGTTGGGCCAAACAGGAAACTCCTGGGAGATTTGAAGGGTGTAAAAAAAAACCCAGAAAAAAACAGAAACCATTTTGTCACACACATACAGTCTTTTATTTGCAATTGCAACTACTCCACCTTCCCGGGGAACTCCTTCAGCTTTTCTGTCTCCTAAGTCAAGTGTATGTGTTTCCATAACTAAGGGGCTTGGCTTCTCCTGGACACCCACATCATGAAGGTCAGAAGCAACAAGAGCTGACACTGAGTTCAGTCTGTCTTTGCTGGATTCAAGTTCTTACTTGTGGGTTCCAGCTTGTTATCCACACCCCCTCACTTTACACCCTTCCTCTCTTCTAACTGCCTGTCCTATGCACTTCAAATTCTAGCATCGGACACCAGCCTTACCTATTATCAAGCTTCCACAAATGTGTAGAGTTAACTCCCTGTAACAAATCCACATATATCTCCTAAAGGTTCTACTTTTTCCATTGAGTTAGTAGAGTACACTCTACTAACCTCATCTAAGACCAGGGCTTTTCATCAAATCTGTGTTCTGAGGATCCCAAATTCACATAAAAAAACTCAACTCCTTCACTATACTCAAACAGCTTTGGATACCGAATTGCCTTCTAGATATGTCCAGCTGGATGTTTAATAAACAGTTCAAAGCAGAATTTTTGGTTTCTGACTTGTTCTTTGTCCCTCAATCTGTAAACCTACTACCCCCATCTCAGGCAATGGAAATGTCTAGGTATCTTCCCACCAACGCCTCTCCAGTCCTTAGAGTCCAAGTCAAATTCTTAGAGTGGTCTATGAGGTTCTTCTTGATCCAGCCCCTGCAATGTCTTCGACCTTATCTACCATTCCTCTCTCTCACCCCACTAGAACAATACTGACTGTTTGGATAGTTCTCAGCCTGACTAAACACACTGTTATTTCAGAGCCTTTGCACCTATATTTCCTCTGCCTATAAAGCTCTTCCCTTAAAACTCCAAGTCATACATCATAATAACTCTCCATTTTTATTATAAGTCAAAAAGTTAAAAAGATGTTATTACTAAGAAAGTAAACAATAAATGTAACTATAATTTATAATGTCAAACCCTAATATCTTATATTTCAACCATCTACAAATATCTATTGTGATGTGATGTTTTTTACATGGAAGAATTTTTTTAGAATAATATTTAGGGTAAAAAGCATATTTTGCATCCTGCATTAATCCTATGTAGCTGAGTGCCCTTAATTACCTTTTTCTGAGTATTATTTTCTAGCATCTGCAATGGAGACAAATACAGTGAGTGTACTTAAGTAGAATAAGTATTTTGAAATTGATACAATTATATTCAAAGCTTTAATATAAAAAATTATAGAATTTCCTATATTGTTTTTGTATTAACATTAGCATGTTAAAATATTTAAATAAGTTCCGTTTCAATTTTGGGGGGTATTATAAGATCTGCATGAAGGTCTCTAAATACATTATTTTTTTTAAAAAACTGCTACCATTTGAACAATGGGTTAAAAAAATTTTTTTTCTCTTAAGAACTATCTCTCATTAGGTACTTCTGGAACTAACATTACAGAAAGGATAATTGATTTTTCAAGATTTAAATAACTTGGCTCTTGTGTTATTCCTAACGTTCTGTATATTCAGAGGCATTGCTGTAGATATGGGATGCCTCCTGTGTATTGTGGAACAGATAAAGGTGGTAGGCAACCCAATACATCTCCATTCCCATTAATGAAATGAATGACCTTTGCAGAAAGACAATCTAGCTTCTCAGAATAAAAGAGAGCTAACATCCTACAATCAATATAGGAATACTCTTTAATACATTTTCACCAAGGTCAGAATTTAAAGGAGTATAAATGCTTTTGAAAACTAGGCTGAAAAATTAAATTTGCAGAGCAAAATATTTTATAAAATCTGTGCCTTAGAGTAATTTCACTTATTTCGGGGATTTGTTCCTTTATAAAAGTAGATTATCAGGAGATTAAAAAATATCTGTTACTTACATGTTGGGATAATGATATTTGTTTTTGATAACATGTATACTCTTAGCTTATGGGGCATTATCATTAAAAGCCTGGGCATATATATTCATCTCAATGCATTCGTCTCAATGTACTCATTTACTCATTACTGAAGAATGAAAGAACAAATGAATGAAAAGAAATAAACCAGATATTTCAGGTTACAATTAGGTAAAGTTTTATTATTAGCAGAAATAGATGATTAAAAATGAAGACTTTCAGGGGTGCTGGATGTATTCACCGTCATGATTTTAGTGATGGTTTCATGAGTATATGTGTATATGTGTCAAAACTTATCAAAGTGTACATCTTAAATATGTCTATTTTATTGTTTGTCAATTATACCTTAACAAAACAGATGAAACAATAATTAAAATACTAGGTATACATTTTTGAACTTACAATTTTTTTTAGAATATACTCAATTCAAAATAAACCTATTCTAGAGGGAATTTTGAAAAGAAAAACATCTTAATTCATCATGCTGTGTGCTGAATATAAGTAAGATGATCATTTAAAACTATTTTTGGCACTAACATACACTCCCGATATAACGAAAATTTTGTCTAAAAATAAGCTTTTGTTTCTTTTAGCAGTGACCAAGACCTAATTTTGTTGAGAACAGGTCTTCAAAGTTCATCTTCTCCTCCCCACAAGAGGACACTGTGGGTTTCCCACCGTTGTGGTCTAGAAGAGGGGAGAAAGCAGCCCAGAGTGCATCATGTTCAATAGCCCTTCTTCTCAAAGGCAAGTACTCATTCTCCTTTTAAAAAGCTCTGTAATTTTGGAGCTTAAACCTTTGAACTAACCACTCTCTGCCCACCACCTCTTAATTACCTCCAATTTTTCATCAAAGACAATGGCACCTACCTCATGAATTCTAGATGATTTCAGAAGTCAAATAACAGATTTGCCCAACAACACTTTCAATTCCTTGACCTTCTAATCATCAACAATGAGCTTCTCTCTAGGTTTCAATCTCATGGTTACAATTCGGACATTTTTACTCTACATTTGCTCTATTTCTGAAAGTGTTAATTCTGTAGCCAACCTCTGGGCAAAACTCATCTGCCACAAGTTTAATTTCTCACTCCTTTGATTTCTAATCCTTCTAATCCTTCCATTTCTATCTCAGGGACCAGACAACAAGTATTTCAGGTTTTTTATGCATACACTCTTTGTCACAACAACTCAACTCTGCCATCATAGTGCGAAAATGGCTGTATGTAAACAATGTAAACAAAATATGTAAACAAATGGGCACGCTGTGTTTGAAACATAAAACTTTTCTTATGGACACTGAAGCTTGAATTTCTTACAATTTTTTACATGTCTCAAAATATTATATACCTTTGATGTTTTTTCAACCATTTAACAATGTAAAATACATTTTTTTAAGCTTCAGGCTGTACAAAAACAGGACCAAACTGGGACTGTGGATTGAAGTCTACAATCCCTGCTATATATCTCATCAGGACCTTTAGATTACTCCCATTTTGACTTTCTTCCAATTTGTCAGCCCTCTTCTGTCTTTACTTCCTTCTTTATCGTGCTTTGACTCTAAGATTTCCCCTATTTTAATGATGCTATTGCCAATAACACAAACTCCTACACCTTTCTTTATTCTTTTTTTTTTTTTTAAAGATTTTTTATTTATTTATTTGAGAGAGAGCACATGAGAGGGGGGAGGGTCAGAGGGAGAAGCAGACTCCCCGCCAAGCAGGGAGCCCAATGCAGGACTCAATCCAGGGACTCCGGGATCATAACCTGAGCCGAAGGCAGTCGCCCAACCAACTGAGCCACCCAGGCGCCCCCCTTTCTTTTATTCTTCAACCCTCTGGCAAAACTCCAACCTTGGATTAACCTGATTACCTGCTTTCTCCATGACTAAACCCAAAGTAGCTAGACATTGCTGCAGAAGGTCACGGCAGGGAGGAAGGATGTTATATTAAAGATGCAAATACTAACTCAGTTGGGCTCTTTATACTCCCCAGCAATCTGAGGAAGTTTTACTGATATACTCATGGTTCCTCTTGTCTCAGTACTTTCTTGCAAAGATTTTCTTCTCTAATGTGTAATCCATCCCCCCCTCCCCAATCTCCCTTCAGTTCGTAGCAGATATCTGGATGTCTATTTCACAGAAAAGGCTTGAAAATCACCTCACATACTCTTTCTTTCTTCTGTCTGGTTAAATTAGATGTGATGTCCTTCCTTCACCTGCCGTTAGTATATCCAACTGTACAATGGATTCTTTTCTTCAGCCTTTTATGAGCTTTACACTATCCATGTTTCTTCTCTCTTTCAGTTGTTCTTAAAGTAAATGTTTAAATGTGCTCAATTCTCTCCACCTTAAAAAAAAACAACAGCAATCTCCTCTAAAACCACATCTCCAGTAATACCTCATCATCCTCTTTCCTGTTAGAGCAATTTTTAAAAATCCCCTTTACTCTCTTCTTCTATTCTTCTTTTCAAATTGCTACCTATAGTCAGGCCACCCCCCAACCACATCACCAAAACACGTAAATGATGTTCTCTATGTCACTAAATCACTACTCATTTTTCAGCTCTCAATAAAAAAAAATTAAAATTAAAAAAATTAAAAAACAAAAATGAAGAAACCAAGAGCATGCAACTCTTATATCAAGATTCAACATGTCCAATGACCATTTCCTTCTGTCAATTTAAAGACCCACTTCTTTTCAATTTTCTAATTTATAAACATTTAATCCTCAGTAGAAGAATGTTTTGAGTATATTTAAAAAAATAATTATCAATATTCTTTTCACAATAACCTTAGAAATCTTGACATATCAACCACGTTTTTTTCTAGGTAAGTATATTATCTATTGCTGAGGAATAATATTACCACAAACTCAAGGGTTGAGGACACATTTGTTATCTTATAGTTTCTATGGGAGGAGTCAGGCATGGCTTAACTGGGTCCTCTGCTTAGGGTCTCACAAGGCTGCAATTCTAGTTTCTGCCAGAGCTGAGGTCTCATCCTAGACTCTATAAGGGAAGGATGCACTTCCAGATTAACTCAGGCTGGTGGCAGAATTCAGCATCTTGTGACTGTAGGACCATGGGCTTCAGTTTCTTACAGGTTGTCCCTCAAGGCTGTCCTCAGTCCTAGAAGGCCCCCATAAATTCTCATCATGTGGAATTCCTCAACATAGTCACCAGCTTCCTCAAAGTGAGCAAGGGAGAAAGAGACTCCAACAAGATGGGCAATACAATCTCATATAACATAGCCACACAATCAATACATATCAACATCTCTTCACCTTTGCCTTATTCTATAAGGCACGTGTAAGATAGAAATGCACCCTGGGTGCGAGAGAGGCACATAGTACTTAAAGGGAAATTATAAATGTCCATTTCATATTACATGAGTCGCCTCCTGTTTGACATTCATCCTATTCTTTGAACAGCTGTTTTGTAATATTTTTATCATTTGAGAGGCACTTTCCATTTTAAAAGGCTTCCAATCAGTTACCAGTAATCTTCTGAAAAAAGAGATACAATAAAAAAGGTAATTTTATGATCTATATATGCAAAAAAATAGTTTGGTCATATTCACTTTGGCTATTTTTATAATTTTTTTGAGACTGTCTCTAGTCAAGCCTGTCTCTATTCAAGCTAGGGCAGTTTGCTGTTGTGTTCTGTGGGTAGAATCTAACCAGGTTGTGACTAAAGTTACATCTGACCTAAAAATTTGCTGTTTTTTAAATAAAATGACACTTTTTAAAATATAACACTCTTTTATAAAAGTATTCTTAATTGCACCTTGAACACCATTGTAGAGTGTTAGCTTGACGCAGACACTAAGGGATCTTTTGTTAAAATATGTTTCCATAAGGCAATTTTCACAGAAGAAATCCCACAGAATAGCTTTACATTAAGTAACAAATGATATACATGTATGCATGCACACAAACACACATAGTCTCTCAACAAATTCAGGAAATTTAAAGAAAGCTCTGGAGAAATGCTTATACCTAGTTAGATTAAAACAAATGCTTATAATTTGTTAATTCTGTAAAATAATTAATTTTTGGAATTTAGACAATTAAAAAATGATTAAATTTTAATCTTCTCTGTTTTTTTTTCCATCTCTATTATCAGAAGACAATAAATTACTTTTCTAACAAGAAGAAATGTTGGTGTGATATTTTTTGCTCATTAACAATGAGTGAGGGAAAATTGGAATTGCAGATGGGGCAATTTTTTTGCAAGAGGCCAACACAACTACAAAACTGATTTTGGTATTTTTGTATTTGACGTATCATCTCTGTCATAACATTGCTGTAAAGACTTCTGTTATTTTCAAGCAGGGGGAACCATCCTATTCACGCTATTTATTTTTGTGTTTTTTTCATGCAGGCAATGTACAAGGAATATCTTAGCAGCAGCTCAGTAACTCCTTACTGTCTTGAATTATGATCACAGTAGGTTTCAATGTGTTCTCCTTTGTCTAGATGTGTAGAACCTCTCCTTTGTATTTCAGGAACATATCCAGAAGAAGTAAGACTTTTTGAACACCTTATGGCTTTTTTTTTTTTTTAAATGCTTTTCTAAATATCCATTAACTTTACAATGAAAAAATTTACCCAGGTGTTTCCCCTTCAAACATAAACGTACCCCCCCCCCCCCCCCCCCCCCCCCCCCCCCCCCCCCCCCGCCCCTGAGGTGCTTCTTCAAATGATGCCCTTATTCATCTTTTGAAATATATAATTAGGTACGCCTGCAGCCACTCTTTTTTTAGGTTTAATGTGTTAAACTGAGGAATCATTACTCATTCTCTGAACTTTCACTTACCCTTACTGCATTTTCCACTGGTCCGCCAAGATAACAAGACCTAATAAAATGTGACACAGCCTTATGTTAGAATTTTAGGTTGCCGTTTAAAATCATGTTTTTGGAAGCCCATTTAATAACACATCAAAAGTTTATGAAATAATATTAGGTGAGAAAATTAGAATATAAAGTATATAAAGTCACATTTGTACGTATACAAAAGTATCTTGGCTAAATAGAGTTTAACAATGTTTCTCTCTGAAGGAAATTGCTTCCATAATTTTAAATTTCTCCTTTATAATTTTCAATATATTCTACAAGAATGTATTACATACACAATAAAGGACATTTTCTTCCCCTTTCATGATTACTTTATTGTCTTTTATTATTGTCTTCAATAAGATTTGCACGTGTTTGAGACCAGATCCACTCTATTGCAATTCTACATTTTGCTTCTCAAATCTTCTATTGTTTCTACATAAAAAAAATAAATCACCTTATGGAAGATTACTGTGCTGTAGAATAGAGGTCATCAAATTATAGCCCACAGGCTAAGGCAGCCTGTGATTTTTAAAATAGTTTAAAACAGCTCTAGTGAATTATTGTAAGTATTGGCTATACATGGTAGGAGCAGCGCTAAGCCTCTCTTTCTCAGTATTGATAGAGGGACAAAGTAGGCCATTGTGTTAGAAGGGCTTTCCCAGGGAGGAACTAAGGGGTTACAAGCTCCGCTGTGTGGAGTGCTCTCTGTTTGGATTCTCCTCTCTTTCTAAATTGCTTCCTTTTCCCTTAGGCTGGTATGGTGAGGATGAGCTTGTGATTACCTCTTCTTGGGAGGTCCCTTTGTCCTTCTAAGATTTAGCAATACCAGGGAAAGGATGCCTGGGGTGGCCAGTTTATAGCAGTTCTTCTCTAAACCTTACTGAAAAATATTCTTTTACTCAGGTCAATATTCCTCACCCCTTGTTAATAGGGAAGGATGCTCTAAGGAACAACATCAGGGAAAAGTCCACTAGGGCTAATTCCAGTCTAGACCTTAAATAGAGGGATAGTAGACATTCCCACAGTATTTTGGGATTACAGCCCTGGTAATAAATACAAATAAATAAACGTATAAACTTAACACTTCCATTTTACACTGTAGTTGTATTCTTAGAAAATCTGGTAGAGTTAAAAACCTGCCCCGAATACTTTTCTGTTTATATGTAAAAAACGAGATTCTAGATTCAGATAATTATTAAATTATTAAATTAATAAGTATTTCAAATATATGAATGTTAAGCAAGATATTTCAAAGTTATGAGAGATCTGTCCTTGCACCAAACAGTTCTTGTATTGCAGTATGGTTATCATCCCTGGCTGTCTGCTGCCAAATGCTGGTAGTGTCCCTCAGTCACTGCGAGAATCACTGTAAATGTCCCCTGCTGGTACAAAACCCATCTAAGAACCTATGTTATAGAGCAAAGAAACAGAATAAGTAATAGTAATCAAAGAGTTTTCCAGGGTACATTACCTTAATTCTTCTAACAATGAGCTTACTTATCTTGGCCACTTAAATTATGTATCTTTTACAAATCCCTTCAAAAGCACAAGAATATACATTCTTGTACCTCCCGTGCATCCAACCCGATGCCTGGTGATTGCTTTCGATGTGACGGTGGAGGAGTGACCTCGCACTCCTTCCGACTCTTCTGGAAATATCTGAAGCCGCGAAAGCCGGCTAAGAGATGCCACAGGAGCTGAAAAGCCCCGAGTGAAGCACCTTCAAAGGAAGCCTGAGCCGAGGCCCAGTGCCTCAAAGTTGATCGTAGAAGACTTGAAGCTGCAGCGCACTTCTCGGGAAAGGCGGCGCGCTCACCGCGGCCAACGCCTGTTTCTGTGCCTGAGCTGCAGCCCTGGGTGAACCAGGCGCGACAGGGGCGGGCCAGGACCGCGGGCCACCTCGTGCACAGACCTGTCCCGCAGTAAAGCTGATGGCAGGTGCTCGCAGTGCTTTCCTCTGCGGTCCAACACCGTGGCCGCGGCTTCCTGCAAGAGGGCCTCCGAGCTGGATCCCGGCGCTAGACGTGCAAGCCGAATCTCAAAGAAAGAGAAGGAAGCGGCGATAGGTGCCAAACCCCACGAGAGGTGTGGGCAGCTTGGACTTCGCCTGCGTGCTGCACAACTCGAGCTTCATGAGTAGGGCACCAAACCTCAGGAGCCATCTCCAAGTTCAACAGCTCGTGCCCGAGATGACTTCGGGATGGCCACAAACCAGTTGGGGACTCTGGCACCAGCCCCTTGCAGAACGACCTGGCCAGTCTCATCCAGGCGGGCCAGCAGTTAGTTCTCTCAGCAGATGAAGCAGCAGAACCCAGAGCTGATAGAACAGCACCAAAGTCGGATACAAAGGGGGGCCGCCAATGTCAGCCACAAAGACGGGCAGGAATGACCACCCATCTATTCCAGCCATCGAGCCCTACCCCAAATGGAGGCCTTCTCGCGTTTTGTGGTTTTCTCCCACTGGACTTCCCAAGAGAGAAAAAGGAAAATAAGCTGGACCTGGATGTTGAAAAAAAAAATTAGTCAAAATAAAAATAATTGGATGCCATTATATATCATTTGACTATCCTTAATATGGGCCTAAGTACCTGTGCAATTCATTTCAGGCTTTTTTTAACCTCTCAATCTTTACCTATCTCATTCTCAGTTGGTTAAAAGCTGATTTTCTTCATTTATTCGTTCAACATCTACCAAGCACAGGTCTGTACCTAGTGCAGTGATTAGCATTTCCTTAATCTGGTTTAGCTTTTAAATCAGAACAGGATTATCTGATTATGTTATCTATGAGAGTGAAACTGAGCCCCTTTTTCCTTAATAAGTATGTACTAATTTTATAAATCTATCAGTATTGTGTTAGTTTATTTCTACTAATTCTATGAAAGTTATAAATTTCATGCATCTAAAATTCTCATACATACACAGAAAAACCATTCACCTCCTATTGGGATCTGGTCTTACTGCTTTACATTTTAAGTAGGTTTTTCTTTGAAGATCTGGTTTAAATTTCAGTAAAACATGAGACACCTGAATGAGTAGCATGAGAAACTGATTATAACGCTTTCCTTTATAGAATATTATATTTTCTGGGAAATAAGCCAGAGGTTGATCTAACTCATCTCTAGCACTTTTAGCTTTAAATACTTTACCACAAACTACCTTGCAAAATCTTCCGCAAACAGTAATAAAATGTTTTTCCAAAATAAATGTATTTTCATATAAATATATTTACTAACAATCCTCTACAACTCTGTTAGATGCATTCTAATTCCTTTCGTCCCTGAAGCCCTAAATTGTGACCAATGACTTTTTTTTTGAAGTGGCCATTCTTACAGTGTTTGATGCTTCTCCTTTTTTCTTTTTCCTCCATGTTAGAATGTGCTTTTAAATCAAAAGAGTCCCGGTGCAAGAGAGTTTCTAAATGGAGAGCTAGAGTAACTTTTTCCTTTTGGTAATTTAGGATTGGGCTCCCAGGTGGCTTCATAAGTCTAAAAACAGGGCAGAATTTATTTTTTGCTTTTCTAAGGCAGAAGTCATTTCAACCATTTTAAAAGCACTGCAAATGACTACCTTTGACAACCTGGAGGCCAAGGAAGCGCCCCCAGCTCTGAAAATGGAAACAGCTGGGCTGGTTCTGTGGTAGTGTTTCAGCCTGAGTCACAGGCCCACACCCAGATGGAAAAGGCAAACCCTGGGGGCTTTCGGGGATCCCTAGAGTCTGGAATGCCCTGTGGGACTCATTGTTGTGTCTGCGCTGGCCTGGGTGTCAGAAACGATTTCTTGTCCTTTTAAATTTTTCTTATGGTTCCCTATCGTTTTCACCATAATTTATAGGTTTATTTACATTTCCAATAAATACTGGTGAGTGTGAGTCACTGCAGAATAAATTAAGATATCCTCAGTATACACGTGGCATGAGACAACTCCAGAGAAAACACCAACCTCCCATACCTTTCTTCAGTCTGGAAGTCTGGAGGAGTCCAGATATTTCTGGAGTTCCCAGACGCAATAGCACTTCACGTCTAACACGATGGAAAGCAGATTTCATGAGATCCAGCACGCAGGATATACAGTAGCGCCTACCTGCCCACCTAACCCATTTTCATAAAAGCACTGGATAACCATGACCAGTGTTTACTCTGGCCAGGAACTCTGGAAAACACCCTACATGTCTGATCTCCATTAATGTATTACAACCACTCTGCGGAGTGGATATCGTTACTTTCTCTATGGTCACGCAGCTGGTAATAAGTGAAGCCAAAAAGTGAACACAAGATTCCAGAGGCTAAACACTTACTAATTATGATGGTTAAAAACTGATTTTTTTTTTCTGAATAAAAACTTAAGTTTTAAGAAAGAAGAAGCCTAATCACTATAGAAGAGTCATAATCTATGTAACAAGCGTATGTTAAGCAAAGCCTATATTCAAGCACTGCTCTAGCGACTAAAAAACAAAAAATCAACTGTGAAATAAAATAGACAAATGACCTAATGGAACTTTCTGAGGGGAAAAAGATAATAAACAGAATAAATAAATAAGCAGATTGCATTGTGGTAGATAGTAAATGCAATAGAGGAAAAACAAATCAAGAAAGTGTAAGTAGGTTATGGAGATGTTAAAATTTAAATCTTGTGGTCAGTACTGATTTCCTGAGAAGGTGATAATTATAGTTAATTAAAGACCTGAAGGAGGTTAGTAAACAAGCCATTCTCCATCCTCAGTCCAACCTAACCTCCAGGGGAAACAGCATTCTAGGCCAACAGGATGAATTCAAAGGCCCTAAGGCACCAGGGAGCACTTCTAGGCCCATCTGGGAACAGCCAAGGAGACCTGGGGACGAGGAGGAGGCCCGCTACAGTGGAGTGCAGGAGAATACAGAATGGGGGATGGGACCTGAGAGAAGATGAGGAAGGAAGGAGAGGCTTCTACTCCAATAAGAGAAGAAGCCGTAGCGTTTGAAGCAGAGGGGAGACGTAATCTATATTACGATTTTAAAAGGATTACTCTGACTTTTATATTGAGAATTGACTGGGGGCATGAGAGGGAGGAGTGGTCAACCTGAAATTGCTGTTAGGAGATTGCAGGATCAAGATGAAGTTTGCTTGGCCCAGAGACACAGCATTGAAGGTGCAGGGAAATTATTTGGATTCTGGACATATTTTTTAAGTAAAAATGATGGGATTTGCTTATCAACTGAATACGAGGAATGAGGTAAAGAGCTGAGTCAGACCTGAGCATCTGGAAGTGTTGAGATTTATTAGCCAGAATGTAGAAAGTGGTGGATATCACAGCGTTAGGTGTCTTCTTAAGCAAATATGATGAAGAAAGATAGTCAAGTTGAAAGAGCATGCGGAGGGCGCCTGGGTGGCTCAGTCGGTTAAGCGACTGCCTTCAGCTCAGGTCATGATCCTGGAGTCCCGGGATCGAGTCCCGCATCAGGCTCCCTGCTCGGCAGGGAGTCTGCTTCTCCCTCTGACCCTCCCCCCTCTCATGTGCTCTCTCTCTCTCATTCTCTCTCTCTCAAATAAATAAATAAAATCTTTAAAAAAAAAAAATGAAAGAGCATGCAGAATGATCAGAATGATTGACCGACAGGATGTAATTAGGCTAAATAAGAATGATAAAAAAGGTATGCCAGGAGGGACAGTGTAGAGATGGTAGCGCCACGGACTGGAGGTGCTCAAGGGGTTGTAGGGCGTGGCGTCAATACTAGGCAGGAGACTAATGTAATCAACATAAACTGTGGCTCCCTCAAGTCAAAAATTGGTTAGAACATGCCCTAGCCAGAGTCCCTCCCTACTGGAGGCCAGTTCCTGGAACTCCCATATATTCTATTCTCATATTAGCGTTAGGCAACCTAAATTCCTTGAAATGATTCAGGACTGAATGATTTTCTAATCATCTAAAAATTAAAGTTCCAGGGGCGCCTGGGTGGCTCAGTCATTAGGCGTCTGCCTTCGGCTCAGGTCATGATGCCAAGGGTCCTGGGATTGAGCCCCGCATCGGGCTCCCTGCTCAGCAGGAAGCCTGCTTCTCCCTCCTCCACTCCCCCTGCTTGTGTTCCCTCTCTCACTGTGTCTCTCTCTGTCAAATAAATAAATAAAATCTTAAAAATAAAATAAAATAAAATAAAAATAAAAATAAAAATTAAAGTTCCAAACACTTAAAGTTTGAGTATTCGGCTATATGAGATATATGTGAGAATTCCTGGACTAAAACAGATTGTCCACATTAGCAGTCAAAACACGTATTCTAGGACAGAAGTCAATGCATGATAAGAGGATTAAAAACGAAATAAGATGTATTAGTATAGAGACTTAAAGGTTCATTATTAATTCTTCTCATTACTTTTGAAATGGAGCACACCTTCAAAATTTAAATTTTTTTTTTTTTTTAAAGATTTTATTTATTTGAGAGAGAAAGAATGAGACAGAGAGAGAGCATGAGACGGGGGAGGGTCAGAGGGAGAAGCAGACTCCCTGCCGAGCAGGGAGCCCGATGCGGGACTCGATCCCGGGACTCCAGGATCATGACCTGAGCTGAAGGCAGTCGCTTAACCAACTGAGCCACCCAGGCACCCCAAAATTTAAAATCTTAATATTAATCTAATTATTGGCAAGCTCTTATGAAATCATTTTACCAATTCTTAAAAAGTAGATTATGATATAATTACATTTTCTTAACGTATTTTATTAAAATAGAAGATTGTCATTAGTTGCAATTTTGGTCATACAAATAATTATGTTATTCCCACATGTCTCATAAGTATATGGGGCATTGCCAGTGTACATAAAAATGCTATATGACAGATTTCCCACACTTTGAGATTTGCCATGATTCCTTGTGAAGTTGGGAAAACACCTGGTACTACCATTCTCCAGGAAAGTGACTTCATTTTTTGTAAACGTCCACCATGTTTCATTTCCAAGCTTTTGAGGAAATATACATTTTCATTACAAAAAGTGTGGGTGAGGGGCGCCTGGATGTCTCAGTCGGTTAAGCGTCTGCCTTAGAGTCTGGTCATGTGCCCTCTCTCTCTCTATGTCAAATGAATAAATAAAACCTTAAAAAAAAAAAGTGTGGGTGACCCCCCAAAACCTTTTTTTAACAATGTTAATAAATCATAAAATAGTATTTGTATGGACAGTAGGCACTTTTAAGACAATCATGGCTATTTATTATTGGCTAACATTTTACTCCTTTATCATTCTCTTACTTTAAAAATTACTTCACTTTTCACCAGCCTACCATCTCAGCAATGATGGAAGCATGTTGGAATAGCAGTACATATTCTCTACATTGTGGCTATCTATCCGATTACATAGTTTCTAGAAATATTTCCCTATAAAATTAGAGGTCACTCATATAAATTAGTACTTAAGATTTTTTAGTAAGATGTGGAAGAATTTTAATTTTTTATATTACACAAAATAACACATTTTGTGTTAACAGAAATAATGTTATCTTGGGGGGATGAGGGAGTTAAATTGTCACCTCTAGATATGCTCAAATTTAAGATGCCAGAGAGCTCACCTTTCCAAAACATGACCTTCCCAATCCACTCAAGTGTTACCATTATGTCGTTTCATTATGTGTTCAAAAAACCTGTACTATAAAATCTATATGTTATTTTGAGGTTTAAGATATTGACTCAGAAGTTATTTTATATTAGCGAGTCAAAATGCAGAAAAGATCATGGAGAGAATAAGCATTGATCAGACATGCTTGCTGGACAATATGGGATGGAAAAGATCTTGAGGAAAGGGGTCAGCCTATGGGAGATGGCTCCAGGTGGGGTGACAAAGGGACAATACACTGGCACACTGTCTCTATTAGTTCAAAGACTCATTTAGGAAAAGAAAAGAAAGACGACTTTTCCACTTTAACAATTATCCACAGACTGACACTTGGTAGTATGCTTTTGATTAAAATAGCCTTTTCATTATGTAATTAGGATCTTGTTTCTGTTTTTTATTTTCTGAGAAAAGCAAAATAATTATATAATACCTACAACAATAAAAGTATACGTAGAGATTCAAAGATTTGTATTTCTGGGACAATATAAGTGTTTTTTTTTTTATTTAGGAAAAAATACTTTTCTCAGCAAGAAGAACAACATACAGGTTTAATTTTATGAATCAGGAATGCAGTGTAAAGGCCAAGAAACTCCTATAAACTATGTATAAAAATGTTATTTCAGAGTTATTATTATTATATTATCTTCAAAAATAAAATGACTTAAGATGGGCAAGAAAATACATATTTTAAATGGGAGGATTTCCCTGTGCCTAAATAAGATACTTGGAACATCTAATATATTTACCCATATTATTGTGTTATATTCCAAAACTACTATATTGCCATTCTTTAGAAGGCATCCTAACTTAATAAGTGAAAAATTTATATCTAGCTTTCAAACAAATCTATTATATCTCCATCAGGGTCAATTATTCAAGAAAAGACTTATTTATTGCTTACAGAAAAACCTGCATACCTATAGAGACACATTTACTATGTACATCAACCCTTAATAATAACAGTAAATCTGATGATGATGATGATGATGATGATGGACTAGAAATTATGCTAAGCGGTTTCCCTGTGTTTACACATCATAGAAACTTTGAAATAGATGACACTGTTATACTCATTTTATAGATAAGGAAAGCAAGACAGAGAGTGGTCAAATAACTTGCTAAAGACTGCATAATGAGGAAGAAACTAAACTGATGTTCACATGTGCTCCAACTATACCGAGAAGGTGCCAACATGGTCCGATGACTCAGAGTCCATTTTCAAAGTCTCCAAATTGTTGACTGGCTTTTCCTTCTAGCTTCAGTGGGATGGAGTAGTAAAAGTCAGATGTTGGTAGGCGTGAACTGGAAGTCAGAAAGTGAAGACGTTTACTTTAATAAAGTGACAGTAGTAAATTTTACTGATTGCTAAGGGTACCAATCCCCGTTGGGAAAGAAGTGGGGGATGGATCAGAAGTCGCCAAGAGGAAGTAAGACCTTTCTTGAACTTAAAAGACAAGTAGGAACTTTCTAAAAGATGTAAGGCTGGAGGCAGGGGCAAGGAAATAGGATGGGCAAAGAAGGCAGGCAGGGTTTGGAAGTAGAAGGGGAAATGGGGAGGGATGAGGCTGGGGATCTAGAAAAAGGTAAGATTAGGGAGGCCTTGGATGGTGTGCCAAAAAGCTTTAACTTTATCCCTTTCGTAATGGGAGGCTTTTGATGAGCTGAAGCAGAGGTACAATATGTTTGTATTTGTGTTTTATATAAATCACTTTGGCAGCTCTGAGGAGGACGTAGTTGAGAAGGGGAAATTTGGGAAGGTTGCTGCAATGATCCAGGAAAAAGAATGTATGATTTTCAGGGGAGTGGCGATCGTGATTGGGAAAAGGGAACATATGTATAAACGTGTAATCAGCAGGTCTGGGTCATTATTTGGAGATGTGTAAATAAGGAGGACTCATCTCTCGGTTTTCTTGCCTGGATTGCAGGGTACTCCTTGGAACCAAAAATAAGACAGAAAACACAGCAGTAAATAAAAAATGTTGCATTAAATTCTGGACAACTTGAACGTGAAGTTCCCGTAGGAGATACCATGGAGATATAAGGCAGAAAACGGGACGTTTGAGAAAAGGTCAGGAGCTGATGGACTAGGGGTTGCTGTTTGGCAGTAACCAGCCTCTGAATTCCAGTGAAAACTTCAGATTGGAGCTGTGAGACTGAATGTGAATATTCACCAAGAGAAAATTCAAGAACAGAAGTTGGCTGAGGAAATAACTCAAGAGAACAGTAACACTTCTCTGTCTGACAGGGGAAAAAGAGCCCAGGAGGGATAAAGAAACTATAAACCCAAGATGTAGCTACAAGATCCAAGGGAGGAGAGAGAATTTCAAGAAGAGGGGAGTATCTCACTTTAAATACAAACTCTAAGTACAACTAGACCCTTTGGTCCAGCAATCAGGGGGTGATAGGTTTGCTTCATGGTGTAGTCACTCTCTGCGGACACAGACACCAGATCATCGTTGCCTGAAGAGGGAGTAAGAAGCTGAGGCTCCCTTGAATTCCACATTTTCCCTAATGATAGTCACCTTGATCCCACTCTGTAGCTGGCTCTTGGTTTCCGTGCTGGGAAGCTCATGGCCCCTCCTCTCCTCTCACTGTTCTCAGAGGTTTGACAACTAAAGCTTTGGAACTTGATATCCAAACTAACTTGAAGTTGTATATGTCGTATGCTAATTTCTTATCACTTTGTACAAAATGATAATATTCTTAGAAATAGCATTTAATACAGAATTATGTATGAACCACGTTCTGTAACTTCCACCATTAGGAGAGCAAAATATTTGTCTATGTTCTTAATTGTTGGTTTGTGGATTAATACACGATGCTTAAGGGCATTACAAAATACTTTCCACCATTTATTTATAAAAGGCGGGCTTGTGATTTGTGTTTCTGCTCCTTTAAAATTATGATTATCATTATGTCCGGTTCTACAGTTTGTACTGTCTTAGAAATAAACAAGTCAGTGCAGCTGCCGTTACTTCACTCAATAATTGTCCGACTTGATTTTATAATCCGAGGAGGTGATTAACACCCTAACATCATGAACATCTAAATGGCAGACACCAAAATCTTTCAAAGATGATTTATCTCTATGGTTCCTATTAGGAAAACTTCCAGCTTGAAATCCAGCGTTCTTGGGCCCTGAAGCTAGCAGTGGAGACTGAGAGAAAGCCCAGGGGTCTGCAAGCCTTGTTACTTAGTAAGAGCTATACATTACATATCATTAATTTCCTTTTTTTTCAAAGACTTTATTATTTTGACAGAGAGAGAGGGAACACGAACAGGGGGAGTGGGAGAGGGAGAAGCAGGCTCCCCACCAAGCAAAGAGCCCGATGCGGGGCTCCATCCCAGGACCCTGGGACCATGACCTGAGCCGAAGGCAGACGTTTAACTGCTGAGCCACCCAGGTGCCCCTCATTAATTTCCTTTTTAAGGCCCTAATGCAGCTCCCCTCATCATTTTTAATAACTAGCAAACCCAAGACAAGGACATATATCTTCAAGGAAAAAGGAAAAATATAACACCAAGGTGGTTCCTTTAGCCTGGATTTCTTTGTATTCGGTGAAAGAGGCAGAAACTATAATTATTTCACAGCTTCATTCTTCTGTAAACACTTGGAGGTCATCGTTAAGACCAGCGAGTTACCTACTTACACTACACATTTTTGTGTACCCCAACCCTGTTCTGCTCATGTAAAATTATTTAATATTGCAACCATGTAAGTCATTGAACTAAGGAATCGCATTTATTCAAAAACTTTTATATTTTTTCAGTCGGGGGATGTGCTCATCTGCGCATTTTAAATAGATTTGGTGGGAATATTTGCCCGTTTGTATACTTTCTCAAGGAAAAATTGAATTGATCTTAGCTGCCAAATTATTTAAAATTCTATCTACTTTCCATCATAGTGTGTGAGTCAGTGGCTGTATTTATAAAATCTCAAGGAGTTCTTTAAGAGTTCCAGGAAATCACACTTTTTGCCACAATCCTGACTCTATTGTTATTTTCTGGGTTTCGAATTTCTGGAAGCTTGACACAACTGAAATAATGAGAAATGGGGTGGGGAGTACTTGTTTGCTTGAGTAACTGTGAGAAACATGGTCAGGAAGTTCCCTGAGCTTCCATCTGATCCACGGAAGGGAAGGAGGCTGGGGAGGAGGTGCACGTGTGGAGGTGGGTTCCAGGGGTGGAATCCTAGCGGAGGTTTCTGGACTGATAAGGCCCAGGACTGTGGGAATCTTCACAGCTGTGCTGTGTAAGGCAGGCTTGACAAGCTCCTTCCTTGGCAGGAATGGATGGAATGTGGATGCTCCACTTTACCTAGGGCTGTGAAACTGTGGGGAGTTCTTTACCATTTTGAAGTCCCAGCCCGTGGCAGGCATTTAGGCTCCCCGGGAGAGCGTCCGGGGTTTCCCCATAAATCAAAGCGAAGACTGCACTACCACAACCTCAGTGATCACATTATCTTGGCATTAGTTGAACATATTTTTAAAAATAAAACCAAACAGACAACAAATGAAGGAGTAGGGGAGGAGGTAAAAGAACACGCTATCTGAAAGCCTATCTCTAGACTGGGCATAGGCCAGATCTTTGACTCAGAAGATGGTGTTGCACAAAACCGTGGCGTAATCTTAAATGCCATAAACAACTGAAGCATGTGTAACATCTACCTAACTGTTTGCAATGAAGAAAGCAAACAAAAGCATCACAGAAACGCAGGATTGGCACACACTGGGTACTTAGCAATAATATGCTGCATAACTTGGGTAAAATTACCCTCTCTGGGCTTTAGTTTCTTTAGCTGAAAAATAAAGAATTTGGACTACTATCTCCAGATTTAAAATCCTATTATCTCAAGTTTTTGACTTTTTAAAATTTTAAGTGTTGGTCCATTTTAAATATTATAAGCCTTGCATGATTTACAAGTAGTCATTTTTTTTTTTTAGATTTTAGTTATTTATTTGACAGAGAAAGAGACAGTGAGAGAGGGAACACAAGCAGGGGAAGAGGGAGAGGGAGAAGCAGATTTCCCGCTGAGCAGGGAGCCCGATGTGGGACTCGATCCCAGGACCCTGAGATCATGACCTGAGCCGAAGGCAGACGCTTAACGACTGAACCCCCCAGGGGCCCCTCAAGTAGTCATTATATTTTGGTTTTATTTTACCAAGTATAAAATCATTTATGCTCAATGGGAAAAAAAAAGAGATCAGAGAACTATTAAAAACTTAAGAAAACCTATAAATTCACCACCCTGAGAAATCTGTAATAAACTTGTGTTAGTACAAATTTTAGATATATAGAGAGATATGGATATATAATAAATTGGGATTATACTACTCATGCTGTTTCATTATCCATTTTTTGTCTTAAAATACACTGTGGTTTTTTTTTTTTTTTTGAAGACTTTATTTTTTTGAGAGAGCACAGCAAGGAGAGAGGCAGAGGGAGAAATAGACTCCCCACTCAGCAGTGAGCCCTACGTGGGGCTTGATCCCAGGACACTGGGATTATGACCTGAGCCAAAGGCAGACGCTTAACCAACTGAGCCACCCAGGTGCCCCTATACTGTGGATTTTTTTTTAAAAGATTTTATTTATTTATTTGACAGAGAGAGACACAGTGAGAGGGGGAACACAAACGGGGAGTGGGAGAGGGAGAAGGAGGTTTCCCGCGGAGCAGGGACCCCAATTCCGGGCTTGATCCCAGGACCCTGGGATCATGACCTGAGCTGAAGGCAGATGCTTAACAACTGAGCCACCCAGGCGCCCCTACTGTGGATATTTTTAATGACTATGTTAGTTTTCCTATTTTTTAATGGCTGTATATTATACTGCATGTACACTTGTGTGTATATATATCATTATGTAAGAAATCATCTTAATGCTGATTGACATTATGTATTAATAATTTCAACAACATAATCTACTGATGAACATTTAAATTGCTTCTTCCTGTTACTGTTTATAATGTTTCAGTAAGCATATTTATACACTTCTCTGAATATTCCCTGAAGATAAAGTCCAAGAAGTGGAATTGTTATATCAAAGGCAATGTGAGTGCCTGTTTTAATTTGACAGTTTTTAATCAAAAAACACTGCAATTTTGTAAAATGTAAAAAAACCATGATCCATCACAATTTTAGTAAACATTTTGTTGAAGTTTCAGTGATTTTTTTTCTATGAATATATCTTTTAACATTGCTGAGATTAAACAGTTTGCAAGAATATATTCTGAAAGTAACAATGTTTCCCACTCTGTAGACAGATTCTGAGAATGAAACAAGTGCTAAAACCTAGACTATAATTCCTGGGCCCTGGGCTTCTCACCGGTCAATTAGCAGAGAGACATGCAGCGAGCAGCCCCCCATACTCTGGAAATAGGCAGGGTGACGAGGAAGAGCTATGGGCTGCTGTCCTTCTGAGCCAATAGGAATTTGGTTCTCCCTCTTTTTTCACATGATGTGAGTGAATGATCCTGCAGAATTTTAATGGTCTAAAGCTATCGAATAAATCTAATTATTTTATAATTGTAACTGGGCTTACTTAGAAGAGTCTCATTTGGTACAAATGAGTAAAAACAACTATAGTTGATCCTTGAACACTTAAGGGGTAGGGGTGCCTACCCCACCCACGCCCCCACTCCGCAGTCAAAAATCTGTGTATAACTTTTTTTTTTTTTAAGATTTTATTTATTTATTTGAGAGAGAGAATGAGACAAAGAGAGAGAGCATGAGATGGGGGAGGATCAGAGGGAGAAGCAGACTCCCTGCCAAGCAGGGAGCCCGATGCGGGACTCGATCCCGGGACTCCAGGATCATGACCTGAGCCGAAGGCAGTCGCTTAACCAACTGAGCCACCCAGGCGCCCCTGTGTATAACTTTTGACTTCCAGAAATTTTACTACTAGTAGCCTACTGTTGACTGTTACTGACAATCTAAACAGTCAATTAACACATATTTTGTATGTTATATGTATTATATGTTGTATTAAATACTACACTCTATAGTATGTACTGCATTTATCAGAAAAAAATCCATACACAAGTAGACCCACGCAGTTCAAAGCTGTGTTGTTCCAAGGCCAACCATACTTTAAAATGGCCTTTTATCAGACACCATGCTTTATGCCTTAAATGCATTTCCATTCACCCACAAGAAGAAAGAAAAACAGAGCCCAGCAATTTAGATTCTATCACGCCTACGTAAAGATGAAGAAAATGAAGCACAGGATTGTTCGGGTGCCCAAGGTGAAAAGCTAGTAAATAGAGGACTAGAATTAGGTCTGAGGTGGTTCTATTCATTCGCACAACACTTTTTCTTAAATTACTGTGCTTTATTAAGTTTACGGAACATCACAAAGTCATCTCATTACATATATCACTGAAGCTCACCACCTATATAATACGGGAGGGAAGACAGTTACATTGTTATACTTCTCCGACTACTTGTCCAACCTGAAACAGAAGGTTTGGGGTCAGTTCTGTTCCTTACCCTCTCTCCTACCAAACCTGGGCTGGGTGAGTTGCTCTAACTTGCTATTTTTCTCTACTCCAGCTCTCTGGTTTCTTAAATAAAATAACATTACCTATCCTACTCTTATGTATTCATTTAGGGGGGAGGGTTTTTTTCGGCGGGGGCGGGGATCAATAATGAACAGATGAGCCCTTTCCCCTAAGAGCCCAAAGTATGTATCAAGATTATTAATGATGGGTAAGATTTTTTTTGTCTCAAATTTGATGGGGGATTTGAGGGATTGCTAAATAAGATTATGCAAAGTATCCCGTTTTTGAAAGTTTGCGTTACACGACTTCACTTTAATGAAAGACCGCCAGGAGTACCTGTTTTCACTAGCTGAGAGAAATCTGAAGAGGATTTTCACTTATATGAAAAAAGAAGAAAAGCAAAAAGAGCACGCAGTGTTTATTTTGCAGCCACACATTACAGAGGTTTCAAAGCCCCCCAAGCAGTGAGAATGGCGCCGCCAAGCTCCGTCCTCGGGAACTACACTCAGCACCAAGCGTCGGTAGCTTTGAATCGTGTCTGTGAGCATCTGTGCTTTATCTGTATTTATTTTCTGCATCCATTAGCAAGATGTGTCCTGATGTATCAGAAAAGCCTAAGAGAGGCTATTTTTTGGGTCTGAGAAACTTGGATTTTTTCCTACTTAAATTGATGGTAGTAATTGCTTCTTTGCTTTATGCCATTTCAGCTCACAAAAGATTTCATAGGAGCGCTCTTCTTTTGGATAGCGAGGGAAACCTGTACTTTTGTTTTATAAAAGAGGCACATATATTAAATATCTTCCATCACGTAAATCTTAATATTTTATAGAGCCAGTATATTCCCTCTAAGACACATGGGCTATTTTCTCCTCTTTAAATGATTGAAAGAAATGGAATCGCAGAAGTATATTATGTGATTTCCCCAAGGTTATTTAGCAAACCAGCTGCACAGAACTGCAGAGTTTAGTTTAAACCAGCTAAAAGTAAAACAAGGGAGTACTTTTAAAATATAAAGCTATATAAGCTTTAAAATAATCAGCTAAGTAGAGTAAAACTACTTGGTATATGCTAAACAATCAAAGAGGTTGTTTTATTTTTAATCAAAGGCAGATATTCTAAAAGCAAGTAAAGTTTTTAATCTCAAAATATCCTCAGATAAATCAGATTCACACAGGGATTAAATCTATTCAGTCCTGTTCAAAGTTATGGAGCAAGTATAATAGAGAAAGGCTTTTAGAAATCTACTTGAGTGGGCCATTTTGATCTTTTTATCTTGATTGCTCTTTATCTCCTGATAGTTTACTTCTCAGCTTTAGTGTTGGGTTAAAAAAAAAAAAAAAATTGGTCAGCCTTTACTTTGTGCTTGCCTGCTTGTTGTAATGACGATTCTATGTCTGTAATATTCATTCCAAAGTGTATTGTGTATACTCTTTGTTTAAATGGTTAGTTCCAGAAATATTTAAGAAGCTTTCTCTACCTAAAATAAACATTTTGAAGAACCATTCAGGAGTAAGAGAAATGATGAGTGGTGTGTTTTATGTTAAGCATAACTGGGGCTCAAAGGAAGAAATCTTTGCTATGTTGTAAAAATAGTCTCAATTCCTCTTCATTAGAGCAAATAATTTGGTTGCCTGAAAGTCTATGATGCTGATATCATCCAAACAGAAATCCAAGGGCTGAGATATGCATGGCATGTGTTATTTGAATTTCTCCACCTTTCCATGCTGGAGCGCTAACTGGAAGGTAAATTGTGAAATGCACTCAAATACAAAGCTTACAATAAAATCAGGTCATTGGTTGAAATATTTACAAGTTCATATGATATTAACAAAATCTTACTGAAATTTTTATGACATTTATTTAGCGTAGAAGAGAAATCAATCTTTTTTTTTCATGGATATATCATTTTATTTTTTATTTATTTTTTTTATTCTTATGTTAATCCCCATACATTACATCATTAGTTTTAGATGAAGTGTTCCATGATTCATTGTTTGTGCATAACACCCAGTGCTCCATGCAGAATGTGCCCTCAATTCCCACCACCAGGCTAACCCATCTTCCCACCCCCCTCCCCTCTAGAACCTGTTTGTTTTTCAGAGTCCATCGTCGAAGAGAAATTAATCTTACTCTGAACACCTAACTCATGTAATGGAATCTTCCATAAAAACTTGATCCCTTAATATGACACTTTAATATTTGAAAAATCTTTGAGTAAGAAATAGAAATGTGCTGTATATGAAAATATTTGAGATCAAGAATAAAATTAATCTAAATCATGTTTAAAAGAAGATCTCTCTCTCACTCACACGCAGTTGATATAATCATCTTAAATAAGCACTAATTAATTCATTGTAGAGCAATCTAGCCTAAAACTCAAATTTTCTTTACTCTTATTCTGTGACAGTGTTCACTATGGAATTCTGAAAATAAAAATAACTTATTAAAAGTCTGCAAATGGACTTTGCCAGGAAGACTGGTAGTTCTATGACTGTAGAGATAACCAAATTTATATAATATATATTTACATGTGTGTATGTATGTTCTAGAGAGCATTCAGTTGTATAGTCGGTTTATATATGAACACTTCCAGAGTTCATATTTAGATTTGATAACTAGGGTCCATTTAATCTACCAACAACAACAAAAAAAGTCCATAGTATATAGAAAGGATATGCATTGAAATTAAATAAATTTATAAATATGTAATTAGAATCATTACATATTAAGTTTGAAAATCAGTGCTATGCTTTATTAAAGTCAGGTAAAAGTAGGTTTTGCTTTCTATTATTATTATTTCCTAAAGCAACAAGCTTTAACATATTCTTTTCCAACGGAAATAAAGAAAAATATCTGATTACTATGAAAAATTCATTATAGATAGTATAAAAATAATTCTATTATTTTACAAAACTTCCTAAACTTATTAACCGTAAGCTAAAATTACATATGGCAAAAAATCACATAGCTGGCAATAACAGCATAGTTTCTAACGACAGCATAAAATTACAAATTTCCAGGGAGCTGCAAAATTTCACAACATCACATGTTCTATAGATGTATATTTTTCTCAAGTGAATATAATGAATTGGGTATTTACTGTCACACTTCTGACCGCATTAAGGTAGAAATGTAAAGGAAATTCTTAAAGCCCAGATTTTTCACTCAGAAAATAAATGTAAATAGAAATTACTCCTTAATTATCTGAATGTCAATGTCAAAGAAATATAAATGGTGCATTAAATTTAATTTTTTCTTAGGAGATCATTTCTTGAAAATTTGTATTATCCTGATTACAAAAAGAAAGTCAATTTAATTCCATCATTAATTTAATAATATAGTCATCAAATATTTTTAGACATCTACTGTTTGGAATTCTCTGCAGAAATGAATGCTACCAAGAGTGAGAAGATACGGGACTCCCTCTCAGTTCTGCCACTAAGTTACTGGGCTGCCTTCTAATCAATTAACTATTCTTTTCCTTCTTCCCTGACCTCCTTTGTGAAAAAGATGATGTGGAGTAAATAATTTCTGAAGTCCCTGCCATCTTAAAAAAATCTCAATCTATAAATGAGATGTAGTTTCTGCTCTCAGAGAGTTTACAGTGTTACAGGAGAGGATAGTAGAGAACATTACAAGGGTTGTAATCGTAAGTGAGGAAAAATAATTTTTCTTCCACCCTTCCAGGTTCTTGGCTGAGACCCATCCCTGTAGTAAAAGACGATTAACCAGAGAAAAAACAAACAGAAGTTTAATAACATGTGTACCCCCTGGATACCTGGGAGAGACCCAGGAAACCTGAGTAACTCCCTGACATGGCCCAAGTCAGCACTTTAAATACCTTCTCTGGCTAAAGACAAAAGAAAAATGTTGGGGGTCAGGGGAGGCCAGTTATGGGAGGTTGCTAGAAAAAGCCCAGTAAACAGGGTAGGGTTGTTATGTAAATTTAAGACTGTGCCTTCTCCACTGATAAGGGTTTCTACAGATTTAGCCATTCTCCTGTTCCTGGTACAGAGAGAAAGACACCTGCACAAATGGAGGTTTCTTTTTAAGTGTCTCTTACAAAAGGGTAACCTACTTAGTTTTCAGAGCTTCTCCTGTGTCTGCTGTTTCCTAAAAATAGTCAGCCTAAAATAATTTTATGTCAAAGAGGCACATTCTGGGGTGGCAAATTCTGTTCCTCTTCAAAATAGACCAGAAAAGTTCAACGAATGGTGGCAGGGAGGTCAGTAGGTATAAAAGAAGTCCTTCTAGAGGAGGCAGCCTTTGAAACTGAATATGAAAATTAGTAGAGAATAATTTTTTTTCAAATAAAAATGGGGGAAAAAACTATTCTAGGTCAAATGAAAGCTGTGAGAGAAGGTGTAGGATTTGGAAAGCTCGATCAACTTTCTGGTTCATGACACTTAGTATCTCAGTATTTTTTTTCATATCAACCTTAAGCCAAAACAAACAAACAAACAAAATACTTGACCATGTGAAAATAAATAAAGGAAACCTCATTTAAAATGGACTCCGAAATCCCTGAAGGGGGAGCTCTCATAAATGAGCCATTTACTGCAGCACCCCCAGCAAAGAGAAAGAAGATAAGAACTATCTTGACAAGGGAGGACATTTTCACACAGGACTTTCATCTGCTTTTAACAAAAATAAGGAAGATTCCTCCCTGCCCCAGCAACAGCGCACTAACCGCTGCTCGAAGCCAACGAGAAACCATCACAACCTCAAGTCCTTGCTCTTCTCCAATAAACTTTTGTTCAAAACAACCCTCCCATATTTCCTCCTTTCCTCTATAAAACAAGTCCCTCTCCTTCATTCTCCATACCTGCTGACTGCTCATCAAAGTTTGCTTGCCCCAAAATGCAATTCCTCTGCCATTTCCAAATGTTAGTAAAATAACGGGTTATTCTATTTTTGAGGTTGACAACAGATCCATTTATTAAATCCAAACAAATTATTTTAGTAGTTCATATGATATGCAACAAATAGCAGTGTATTTTCTTTGAATAATGAAAATACCTGGCCGTGCCTTTGAGAGTTGATTACAGTGCCCCACAGCATGCTGGTTCAAAGTCTGGGAACCATGATTATAGTATATTTGGTTATAGTGTATTCAGGAAATGGCAAAGAAGTTTTCTTACATTGTGAGCTACATGTAATACTAAAATCCTAATAAAAAGCAGGGCTTACATGGTGCAGTCCACCTATGGACTAGCATGGGAATAAATCCAGAAATAAGAGGGAATAAAAAAAATTCCAATATCGAATTCAATTTTCTAAACAAAGATGAAGAGACTCAGTTCATTACAAAGAGCAAGCCTTCTGTATCCGCCCCCCCTTTCTCTTAATCTTTTATGCTAAATCCTTCCCTACTTTCTCTAAACTCCAGTCTATCTCCACCACTCTCCATATTCTGAATTGCAAAAAAAAAAAAAAAAAAAAAAAAATCCTGGAATTGGCTGCCAAAGCCATAGAAGAGGAAAGAAGTATAGAAGAATCATTACAAATAAAAATTAGTCTTGTTACCACAGAAGTGGACAAAATAGGGTTATTGTGTACATGTTAATAAATTTTGTCCCAATCACATAGCCCCCATTCATTAGAGTGCTCCGTTTCTAATTACCCCATCTAGAGACTTTTTCTATATACGGTTGAATCCCATCCCCTTTTTCCATACTTAATGGGATGCCTCTGGAAGTTCTTACTTGGTCTAAAAAATTTTCTTCTTACAAATCTAATTGCAGAGGAATGTGGGGTAAAGGGGAACAGAATTTTAGGCTTGTTATTTTTTAAGAAACTGCAGACAGGGAAGCTCTGAAAATCCTAAACACCAATTAAGAAGAGTAAAATTTACCCTTCTGCTAGAGACACTTACATTTATAAGGGAAACCTCCATTTGTAAGAGCCTCTCCCTCTTTATATCAGGAAGAGAAGGAAGACCAAATCTCTAGAAACTCTTATCGATGGAGAAGGCACAGTCTTAAATCTACGTAACAACCATACCTTGTTTACTGTGCTTTTCCTAGTAATCCCCTTTAACTGGCCTTCCCTGACTCCTAACATCTTTCTTCTCTCTTTAGCTGGAGATGGTATTTGAGGTCATGGCTTGAGTCATTTCAGTGAGTTACTCAACTGTGTATACAGTGGGTATACATGTTATTAGACTTGTTTTTCTCTGGTTAATCTGTCTTCTACTATTGGGGCATGAGGGCAAGGGGGTGTTTCTCAGCCAAGAATCTCCAAGGGTGGAGGGAAAGTTCTTCTTCTTCCCTACAGGGGCTTTCTGAAAGACATGTTCCTCAATGTTATGGTTCCAATATCATTTTTATCCACTGTCTATCTTCTTAGGTGAATGAGAAGAATTGTGTGTATTCATAAGGGCAGATTTTCGCAAGAAATTCCCTGAGGTCACAAGTAAGGAAATGATAAGCCCATTTAAAGTTTATCCCTAGATAAACATCAGGTTTGGCCAACACTAACAACTGTTTGTAAACTACGAAAACACAAGAGCACAACAGGTAAGAGGAGCCCACATGTTTCCCTCTTCATCACATTGGAATCAAATGAGTGGGAAAAGCCTCCTACTTTAGCTCTTGATTTGCCTGGGGTGCGGTGGGAAGAGGGAGGAGGTGAGTTCTCTTGAACAGTAATGGAAAATATACTGGGAATGTTCTGTAACTCAGAGTGGGAGTAAAGCTCAGGGGCTATTCAAGAAGACCTTGAAAACCAGGCCAAAGAGATTTCTGCAAATAATAACAAAACCTTAATTATCACTATTCTTTTTTGAGAAAGCAAATGAATTAGACAGAGATTTGCTTCAGGATGAAATGCATAAGATGGAATAAAATGTGTGGTAGGCTTGAGTTAAAGCCAACAGCTAGGATAATAATATACAGCCAGGCATGGAGAAACTTGGCCTGAACTTGGTTAGTGGCACTGAGAACCAAAACAAAGGGAGAAAATCAAAACCAATGAAAGTCTGTGCAAAGATAAATTCAAGAGAACACGGTGACTTGCAGAGAGCAAGTGGACACTTGGGAGGAAGGGTTTAACTTTAGTTTCACAATTTCAGGTATCAGTGGCAAACAATTAAAAATTGCTACTTGAATGTAGAGGAGAATCTGGAAGATTAAATCTAGCTCTCGCCTGAAGACATTGCTTCCCCTAGTGCTCACAAGTATTCCTCATACTGCTGCACCCTTACTGATCCTAATTGGTTTTAATTGTCAGTTCCAGAGCCCATTACCTCCCTCCTTCCGACAATCGTCAGCTTTGAATCTCAAGTCATCATATCGTGTCACCATTTTCTCCTCCTTGTCATAGCCCCTGGGTCATAACCTCTCCAATAATGAAAATTTTAACTTTTGGTTTACTGAGGCTCTCTCTCACACTATTTCTCGTGCCATAATTCCAGGTGACTTCAATATATTTAATAAAATTTACCACTGATACAAGATTTTTTACTGCATGCTGGGCACTGTTTTATGTGCTTTACATATATTAACTCATTTAAGTCTTATAACAACCCAATGAATTAGATAAAAAAAATCATTGCCCCCATTATACAGATGGGGAACTAAGACACAGGAAAACTGAGTAAATTATACAGCTAGAAGTCTACTTGATTTGAGTTCTGGCCGTAAAGCTCCAAAGTTCATGCTCTCTTTCACTCTGATATATTAGTGGGTAGACAATTTGTCAGTTCTTGGCCTTCTCGCCTCCAAAAATTCTACTTTTGACCCTACTGCAGCTGTTCACTCCCCTGGTCATACCTTAGACACTTTCCATAATTTTAAATATCTTTAATCTCATTTTCAAATATTTCACACTCCACCTGTCACCTCCCAACGTTCTAGCTCCAAATTAGAACCAAATAAAAATGCTCTGACACAGCATTCATTAATCCTACTAGTTTTTATTCCTTACTCCATCATATCTTACTTTCTTCACCTTACAACTTGAATTTCAGACTTAATCCTTATCACTCTTTGGCATGCACACTCAATTCTATTGACCCTTTCCTTTCCATATATTTTCTCAGCCAAACTATAATCCTAGTTTAATTCTACCCTTTATCTAATCCTAGCCAATATCCACATGGATGAACAAGGTTAGGAAAAAACACACAACCAGACTTCCAGTTTTAATGTTAAGCTCATACCAAGACCCTGAATACGACCTGATGATCATATTATCTTCCCAGAACATTCACTCTTCTGGTCTCCTGGCCCAGCAGTTTGCAAAGTTTGGTCCACAGCCTCCTATAAATATCCATGACCATTTTAGGGGGGTCTGTGAAATCAAAGCTGTTTTCATAATAGAACTTACATGTTGTTTTCCTGTTTCGCTGTGTTGACATTAGCTCCAAAGTTACAAAAGCAACAGAGGGTAAAATTTGTTAGTGTCTTAGCACAGTCAAGGTATTGGCACCAACTACAGTAGACATCACAAACAAGCACTTGCAGTTAAAAAAAAAAAAGTCAGTTTCATCTAAGAATGTCCTAGAGGAAGCAGTAAAAATATTAATATCAAATTTCAACCCTCCCCTGTATGTCTTTTTAATATTCTATGTGACAAAGAAAACATTTCTGCGGCATCCTAACGTACAAAAGTTGTCTAGAAAAACGACATATGCTTTTTTCATGAAATACCATTTTTATTTGAAAGAACAACTGACAGACAAATTACTGCATTTCCTAACTGGGTATTTGGCAGACATTTCCCCACAAATGAAGAAAGTGAGTCATTTCAAGGAAAACATCTAACACAATTTGTTGTCAGTGATAAATTCTGAGCTTTCAAATGAAAATTATGATTGTGGACAATTTGTGTTTGCCACCTTGTGCTTCCTAATACTTAAGTGTTTGTTGTTGTTGTTGTTTACTGAAATGGGTATGATATAAATGAAAATGATATTTAAAAATATTGTATAAGAAAATATGTGAATATGTGGAATATTTACATAACTCAGTGAGCTGTTATTTACCAAATGACCAAAACATGATGTTATAAAATCATGCATGAATAAAAAGCCCAAAGTGCAAGACAGTGGATGCCTGGAGGGCTCAGTCGGTTAAGCATCTGCCTTTGGCTCAGGTCATGATCCTGGGGTCCTGGGATCAAGCCCCACACTGGGCTCCCTGCTCAGCAGGAAGTCTGCTTCTCCCTCTCACTCTCCCTCTGTGCTTGCTCTCTCTTATTTATAAATAAATAAATAAATAAATAAATAAATAAATAAATAAATAAATAAAATAAAATCTTTAAAAAAAAGTGCAAGACAGACCAGTTAATTTCATTGCAACAGTACAACATGTTTATTGATGTGGATTCAGATTTCTTATTGCAGTTAACCTTTAAAAGACTACAGTTTACTGAGCTGCGGTATAATGACAAAGAATATCTATTACTATCTAAAAAAGAGATTTCTCCCTTTCCCAACCACATACCTGTGGGAGGCCAAACAAGCAAATACAACTGCTCCTGACCCACTCAGTGACAACTAAGAGCTCAGCAAATCATATTCAACCATCTTTTTTTTTTTTTTTTTTGCAGGTAGTTCTCTCCTTGCTTCCCCAATCTATTTTATGTTTGCACCTTTTTTTTTTAATGTTTGCACCTGCTGGTGCAGGTGTCTCTTCACCCCTTACTTGGCCATCGTCTCCCTGCTTCAGCCCTTTCTCTTCTCAGTCTCAACAGAGGGACTAGAGGGATCTTGTAAAATACACAAATCAGTTTATGTCATGCTTCTGCTGTAATCTTTCAATGCTTCCCAACGCATTTATTCTAAAACTCCAGTTTCTAGTATGATCTAGATGTCACAAACACAGGGTCCCCGTTAACTTTCTGACTTCGAATTTCCCCTTTGCTCATCATACAGCAGGTGCACCGACATCCTTGGTTTTATGGAACACATCAGGCAGCCTTTTGCTTCAGGATCTTGTGTTTGCTCTACCCTCTGCCTGCAGTGCTCCGCCTCCATATTTCCACAGGGCTGCTTAGCTCACGCTTTCAGGTCTTCACTCAGACATACCCTCAGCAAGAATGTACAGGAGTACCCCTTTTGAAATTGTAACTCTCTCTACCCTATTGTTTACTATTCTTGTTCACAGATCTATTTCTTCCTATAGCATTTACTAACATCTAGTGTACTGTTATCTTCTATTTTTACCTTTTATTACAAGATTCGTTATTCTAGAAGGCACGGCCCTTGAGGGTAGGATTTTTACACTGCTCTAACCCATTCCCTAGAATAGAGCCTAGCAATATCGATAACTTCGTATTAATTGGATGGACTGAATAAATGAGCGTCTGTAGTATAAAGGCACTGTGCTGGACACTGGAGATGAAAGGATGAACAAGACATAGATTCTAACCAAAGAATTTAAGTAGGGTGAGGAAAGAGAGGATACAGAGAGAGTAGTAGGGAACTAATTAGATTACATTGGTTTACTCTATGTGACTTTATTTGTCGGTCAGTGTTTTCTGCTAACAATTGAAATGTATAATGCTCTCCTAAATGACATCCAGTTCAACACAATGTTTTTATCACAAAGAACTCCATAACTATATTGGCAAGAACATTTATAATCGTGTCTGATATGTAGAATCATGTTGCTATACAGAATACAGAAATCATTTTCAACAGAGTTATTTATAGAAGAGTGAACTGACATTAGCATTATTTCATTTAGACCTGTAATGATCTAAAGCAGCTATCTGAGGCAGAAAATGAAGAAGGAAACCTCTAGCATCCACCGACCTCACCCGAACCAATGAAATGTTCCTATTTGGAAACAACTTGGTTGACACATCTAATCCTTCTAACACATTACTCAAAATTGTGTGTGAATTATATATGTAAAGTATAAATGATTTGGCTTAAGAATTTAAAATGCCATCCTCTTTTTTTTTTTTTTTAATGCAATATGCTAACTGTGGGAACTACACTAGTTATAATGGCATTGTCCATACTAAGTGAGGCTGCCTTATAATAAGTGTCTGGGGGAACGACATCTGGATGTGACACTGAAAAAATCATGTCTTTTACTAAATGCTTCTGTATGATAATAGGAAGAGATTTCTACATAGTGAAATGCATATGGATCAGTTCAGGCATGGAGATGCTAGAGAAAGTGTCAGATGAACAAGATAAACCAGGAGATTTTCATTCTTGGCTAAAAGTCTACAGAGAATGATAACCATATTGTAAGCAAGTTATTAGTGATTTTCTATTTCTTTTCATTCATATTACCTAATTCAGGATGTGAAAATTCTTTATAACTTTTATACTTTTAATCCCTGTTTTACCTCAGTATTTCATTGGACTGTTTCTTTACCAGTTCTCATTTCTGAATCCTTTTAAATTTAAATTTCTAATATAGGTAAGTGAGTTAAGTATTAAGTTCATTCTTTGCTTTGTACTTTGGAAAAATCATTCTGAATCTTAAATTTAGATTGTTTTTGGTTTACATTTCTAATCGAGAAGGCTTAAGTTCTGCTATTGATTATCTCTTCTTTCTAATTACAAATATATCTTCTGCGATATAACAATTCCTAGAAAAAAAAATAGAAAGTATCTCCTGTTCTATGAAATAGATTGGATTTTTAGGGAAGGAACAGGAATAAGAATTACCAGTGGGACCAGGTCTTTCTTCCCATTGAGAATTCTCATCATGCACATTGATATTTGGAGATTGCTGTATTTTTATTATGAATGGAGTGATTTTGCCAGATTTTCTCTAATGAGGATATATGTTTGATAATGATTATATATGACCCCAATACTGTGATAAATAAATAACGTAATATAAAATGTAAAAATTTATTTGTTCAAATAAATTGACTACTGCCCAAATGTCACATTTCGGTGTCCTTGAACATGCCAGCTCCTCAGATGGGCCATTGATTCCTACTTCTCTAACACCCTTTCTATCCATCATTTTTCTTTTTTCCCCTCTAAAGCCAAAAGGGTGATTTTATTAGAAGTACTGGAGTCTCTTACAAACACAGGGCTGCTGGGCCTGGAAGAAGAAACGAGCAAATCATCAAGTAATCTAGTAGTACCTGCTTTTTATTTCTTATCTCTGCTTCTCTCTAGGTCTCTTATCCATTCTCCCAGCCTGGCTTTTCTGGCTTCTATATATAGATAACAGACAATGGCAGACCCGTAATTCCTACATTTACATCCCTCAGTTCAAGTTACACCCATACAAACTGATCAAGTTCAAATTCCTAATTATTCCTAGGAGAGAACATCTGGAAGAGTTTGGGTCAGGGGTTTATACATGGTCTAGTCAATTGTGGCTAGCAGAGAGGATTGAATAATAACAATATGCCTGTCAAGGGCAAATCCCTGGTGGAAGGTGTGGGGGAGGGCAATTCTCAGAATATATGATAACCTTTATATAGCTAACTTTCTACGAAACCAATTTTGGTGTCATCTTTTCTAGTTAAATCTTTCCACCTCTACCACTATTCCCATATCTGGGGATAAATTAACAGGATTTAGTGCCACTAATCTAGCATTTGTCTTGTCTCTCTCACCCACTGTACAGATACTTTGTCATTCAACTTTATATCTCTAATTCTGTTTTTTATTAATCGTTCTATGGCAAGTCCCTTGGAAATATTTGTGGAATAAATATATCAACATACCAACAAGGATTCATACTTGGCCATGGTCATTTCCTTGTTTCCCCAGTACCCATAGTAGGCTTTCGTAGCAACAACAACAACATAAATGATTTGGAAATATATAGATTGTAATATTTTTAAAGACAATGGACTCTATCTTCTAAAAAAAAAAAAAAAAGCTTTATTGAGATACAACTCATATACAATACAATCTGCCCATTTAAAGTGTACAGTTCCATGGTTTTTAGCATATGCAGAGTTGTATCACCATCACCACCATTCTAGAACATTCTTATCACTCCCTAAAAAAACCCCTCTATTCACTAGCAGTCATTCTACATTTGCCTCCATCCTCTCAGCCCTAGACAATCACCAGTCTACTTTCAGTCTCTATCAACTTGCCTATTTTGGAACTTTCATATGAATGGAATCATACAATATGTAATCTTTTGTGATTGTTTCTCCATGCAGCATAATGTTTCCAAAGTTCATCCATGTTTGTATCATGTATCAGTAATTAATTATTTTTTATGGCCTAACACTTTATTATTATATAGATATACCATATTTAATTATCCATGCATCATTTGATGGACATGTGGATTGTCTCCACCTTTGGCTATTATGAATAATGCTGTTACTATGAATGCTCATGTGTTTTTATTTTTCTTGGGTACTTGCATAGATAGAGGTGGAATTGCTGGATCATACAGAAACTTTACGCTTAACATTGTTTTTTAAAGATTTATTTATTTATTTGAGGGGGGAGGGGAAGAGGATAAGGAAGAGGGAGAGAGAGAATCTCAAGCAGACTCCCCGCTGAATGTGGAGCCAGACACGGAACTCGATCCCAGGACCCCTAGATCATGACCTGAGCCGAAGTCAGATGCTTAACTGACTGAGCCACCCAGGCAACCCTATGCTTAACATTTTGAAGAATGCCAGACTGCCAAAGGGCAACCCCATTTTATAAAAGCATCTGCAGAGACATCTGTCCAAAGAAGAAAGACACACTGCCAACAAGCACATGAAAAATACTTAGTGTCATTCTTCATTAAAGAAATACAAACTAAAACCACAATGAAATTATCATTTCATGTGTACTAGGATGGTTCTAATTAAAAAGAAAGAAAATAGTGTTAGGAAGGGTGTGGAGAAATCAGAAGCCTCTATTTTTATAAACACTCACCACTCTGTGGTCACCCAATTAATGGCGAATAGTCCGAAGAAAGGCAGGCAGGGGCAAGGGGACTGGTCCTAAGAGGAAGCTACCTTTAAAAGGAAAAAGACCCCATCCTGTTACTCTACACCACCCTGAAAGGGGCCCTCCACCCTTTCCCACATGAACAACTACCTGATAGGTAGATGAGCGTGTGGACAAAAACCTGATTGGGTGACAGGTGCATGGAGGGTTAATCAGATTAAAACAGCTGCCAACAATCTCATAAAAACCCCTACACTTAGAACTTAGAAACGACAACCCTGTAGGGTCCCTCTAAGGTCCCCTACATCTTGGGGAGCTTTGTATTATCGCTCAATAACCATGGTTTAGCTGCCCACCTCTCTTAATCGGGTCTACCTCTTCCTTCTTCGAGGCAGTGTGACCATGAACCTTGGGCACTAAAGGAAAAGAAATCCTGAAACACAATGATGGTATTTATTAGCTGATCCAATGATCTGCTCTCTAATGCTACAAGCTATTGTACTATTTAAATCTTCTTGTATCATGGATTTTTAAACTTTTCAGGTAATTTTTAAAGGAATACCATCCTTTAATGGTATAGGTACAGAGATAAAGTGGTAAACATAAGTAAACATTATAGCATCATAACTGAAAAACTGAAATTGTTTTTGAATAAATAATACCTGCATTTGGTTAACAAACTAAACAGTAGCATACAGTCTATTATCCAAATAAATCTCTTTGCACTCCTGACCATGAGATCCCCAATTCCCCTCCTTAGAAAAACTGTTTCAATGTTTTGCTTTCTGAAAACATTTCAGTCTCAGAAGGCTCTAAGTATATAATAAACCCTTTTAAAAAGATTATACCAATGGTATGGGGGAGGAGCAAGATGGCGGAGGAGTAGGAGACCTAAATTTCGTCTGGTCCCAGGAATTCAGCTAGATAGGGATCAAACCATTCTGAACACCTACGAACTCAACAGGAGATTGAAGAAAAGAACAGCAACAACTCTCTGAACAGAAAAGCGACCATTATCTGGAACGTAGGATGTGCGGAGAAATGAATCCGAGGTGATATTTGGGAGGATAGATGGCGGGGGAGGGGGCCTCCATCAGCGGTTTCTGGCAAGCGATAGAGCTGCAGAACACAAAATTGGAAATTTAGAAGTCTGCCCCGCTGAGGGATGTCGCTCCAGTGGCTAAGTGGGGGTGGAACCCTCTCTGGGACAGTGTGGTCTCAGGACCCTCGGGGTCACAGAAAGACCAGGGGGTGCCTGAGTGTGGCAGAGCTCGCAGGTATCAGAGTGGGGAAGCGGGTTGCAGAGACGGAGCAGAGGTGCGGGCTCTCAGCTCGGGGTTGCCATAAACGGTGATCCGCGGCACAGTCAGGCCACTGCTCTTCCAGCAGGGACCCAACAAGCGGCAGATCCGGGGAGACCCCCTTCCTCCCCTGGGAGGAGTGGCGCGGGAGAGCACCGCAGGGATCTGCTGGGTTAGGAGACTCCACACGGGGTCATGTGCCAAAGATAGAAATGCTTGGTCACAGACCAGGTGAGCACAGAGTGTGGCTGGAGATCTGGGAGACAGGAGTGATTGCTTTTCTCTGGGGGCTCACTGAGGAGCGGGGCCCTGAGTTCTCGGCTCCTCCGGGGTGGAGATTGGGAGGCTACCATTTTCACTCTCATCCTCCAAAGCTGGAAGGAAAGGTTGCAGGGAACAAAAGCTCCCTAAAGCAAACCTGAACAGATTACTTAGCCGGAACCGGGCAAGGGCGGGGCAATTCCGCCTCAGGCAAAGACATTTGGGAACCATGGCAACAGGCCCCTCCCCCAGAAGATCAGCAAAACAGCCCAACAAGACCAAGTTTACTGATCAATGAGAACGACAGAACTCCAGCGCTAGGGTAATACTGCACATAGAATTCATGGCTTTTTCCCCCGATTCTTTAGCCTTTCAAAGTAAATTTTTTTAATTTTCTTTTTCTATTCTTTTTTGATTTTTTTCTTTTTCCCTTTTTCAACATCTTACAAATCCCTTTTTTAAAAATCTTTTTTATTTTTCATTTTTAGAGTTATATTCTATCCCTTCATAGTAGTTACCCTTATTTTTGGTATATCTATAAGTTGTTCTCTCTTTAAAATTTTGGGATATAGTTGCTTCTAACAGACCAAAATATACCCTAAATCTCTGATCACATTCTCTCCCGTTTTTTTTTTTAATTTCCCTTCTTTCTTTTTTCAAACAACTTCTTATCAATTCCTTTTATAAAATCTTTTATAATTTTCATCTTTACAGTCATATTCCATCCCTTCATCGTGTTTACTCTCATTTTTGTACATATATGTTTTTCTTTCTTTAAAAATTTGGGAGGCACTTTCTTCTAACAGACCAAAATACGCCCGAAATCTAGTGTGTGGCACTGATCTATTCACCAGCCTGATCATATATGATCATATTCTTTTTTTTTAATCATTTTCTTTTTTTTTTCTTTTCCTTTTTTCCCCCCCAGTTTCAAGTCTCTTCTGATTTTTTTAGTGTATATTTTTCTGGGGTCATTGTTACCCTGTTAGCATTTTTTTCTCTCATTCATCTATTCTCCTCTTGACAAAATGACAAGACAGAAAAAATCACCTCAAAAAAAAGAACAAGAGGCAGTTACTGACTGCCAGGGACCTAATCAATATGGACATTAGTAAGATGTTGGAACTAGAGTTCAGAATGACGATTATAAAGATACTAAATGGGCTTGAAATAAGCATGGAAGATACTAGAGAAACCCTTTCTGGAGAAATAAAGGAACTAAAATCTAACCAAGTTGAAATCAAAAGGGCTATTAATGAGGTGCAATCAAAAATGGAGGCTCTATCTGTAAGCTGACACTAATTGATGGGCGAAAGCTTTTAAACCATGTCTAAATTATTAGATAGCCAGAAAGTTACTTTTACTTTGTTCAATTTGTCAGCTGTGTAAGTTTTTATTATTAAAAGACATAAAATGAAAAAAAAAAATGGAGGCTCTAACTGCTAGGATAAATGAGGCAGAAGAGAGAATTAGTGATATAGAAGACCAAATGATGGAAAATAAAGAAGCAGAGAAAAAGAGAGATAAACAATTACTGGATCACGAGGGCAGAATTCAAGAGATAAATGATACCATTAGACGAAACAATATTAGAATAATTGGGATCCCAGAAGAAGAAGAAAGACAAAGAGGGACAGAAGGTATATTGGAGCAAATTATAGCGGAGAACTTCCCTAATTTCAGGAAGGAAACAGGCATCAAAATCCAGGAGGCACAGAGGACCCTCCTCAAAATCAATAAAAATAGGTCGACACCCCGACATCCAACAGTAAAACTTACGAGTCTCAGAGACAAAGAGAAGATACTGAAAGCTCGGGACAAGAGGTCGTAACCTACAATGGTAGAAATATTAGATTGGCAACAGACCTATCCACAGAGACCTGGCAGGCCAGAAAGGACTGGCAGGATATATTCAGAGCACTAAATGAGGAAAATATGCAGCCAAAAATACTATATCCAGCTAGGCTGTCACTGAAAATAGGAGAGATAAAAAGCTTCCAACAAAACAAAAACTAAAGGAATTTGCAAACACGCCTACAAGAATTTGCTCCACAGCCCTACAAGAAATATTGAAAGGGGTCCTCCGAGCAAAGAGAGAGCCTGAAAGTAACACAGACCAGAAAGGAACAGAGACAATATACAGTAATAGTCACCTTACAGGCATTACAATGGCACTAAATTCATATCTTATCAAAAGTTACCCTGAATGTAAATGTGCTAAATGCCCCAATCAAAAGACACAGGCTATCAGACTGGATAAAAAAATAAGACCCATTGGTATGCTGTCTGCAAGAGACTCATTTTAAACCCAAAGACACCTCCAGACTGAAAGTGAGGGGGTGAAAAATCATTTACCATGCTAATGGACACTAAAAGAAAGCTGCGGTGGTAATCCTTATATCAGACAAATTAGATTTTAAACCAAAGAGATGAGGAAGGATACTATATAATACTTAAAGGGTGTATCCAACAAAAAGGTCTAGCAATTGTAAATATCTATGCCCCTAACATGGGAGCAGCCAATTATATAAGGCAAATAATAAAAAAAGCAGAGAAACACATCGACAACAATACGATAATAGTAGGGGACTTTAACAGCCCCCTCACTGAAATGGACAGATCATCTAAGCAAAAGATCAGCAAGAAAATAAAGACTTTAAATGACACACTGGACCAGATGGACTTCACAGATATATTCAGAACATTCCATCCCAAAGCAACAGAAGACACATTCTTCTCTAGTACCCATGGAACATTCTCCAGACTAGATCACATCCTAGGTCACAAATCAGGTCTCAACCGGTACCAAAAGATTGGGATCAATCCCTGCATATTTTCAGACCACAGTGCTTTGAAACTAGAACTCAATCACAAGAGGAAAGTGGGAAAGAACTCAAATACATGGAGGCTAAAGAGCATCCTACTGGGCGCCTGGGTGGCTCAGATGGTTAAGCGTCTGCCTTCAGCTCAGGTCATGATCCCAGGGTCCTGGGATCGAGTCCCACATCGGGCTCCCTGCTCCTTGGGAGCCTGCTTCTCCCTCTGCCTCTCTCTCTCTGTCTCTCATGAATAAATAAATAAAATTAAAAAAAAAAAAAAAAAGAGCATCCTACTAAAGAAAGAATGGGTCATCCAGGAAATTAAAGAAGAATTTAAAAAATTCATGGAAACAAATGAAAATGAAAACACAACTGTTCAAAATCTTTGGGATGCAGCAAAGGCAGTCCTAAGAGGAAAGTATATAGCAATACAAGCCTTTCTCAAGAAACAAGAAAGGTCTCAAGTACACAACCTAATCCTACACCTAAAGGAGTTGGAGAAAGAACAGCAAATAAAGCCTAAACCCAGCAGGAGAAAAGAAATAATAAAGATCAGAGCAGAAATCAATGAAATACAAACCAAAAGAACAGTAGAACAGATCAAAGAAACTAGGAGCTGGTTCTTTGAAAGATTAATAAGATTGATAAACCCCTGGCCAGACTTATCAAAAAGAAAAGAGAATGACCCAAATAAATAAAATCACGAATGAAAGAGGAGAGATCACAACCAACACCAAAGAAATACAAATAATTATAAGAACATATTATGAGAAACTCTATGCCAGCAAATTAGATAATCTGGAAGAAATGGCGGCATTCCTAGAGATGTATCAACTACCAAAACTGAACCAGGAAGAAATAGAAAACCTGAACAGACCTATAACCACTAAGGAAATTGAAGCAGTCATCAAAAATCTCCCAAAAAACAAGAGCCCAGGGCCAGATGGCTTCCCAGGGGAATTCTACCAAACATTTCAAGAAGAATTAATACCTATTCTTCTGAAACTGTTCCAAAAAATAGAAATGGAAGGAAAACTTCCAAACTCATTTTATGAGGCCAGCATTACCTTGATCCCAAAACCAGACAAAGACCCCATCAAAAAGAAGAATTACAGACCAATATCCCTGGTGAACATGGATGCAAAAATTCTCACCAAAATACTAGCCAATAGGATCCAACAGTACATTAAAAGGATTATTCATCACGACCAAGTGGGATTCATCCCTGGGCTGCAAGATTGGTTCAACATCTGCAAATCAATCAGTGTGATACAATACATTAATAAAAGAAAGAACAGGAACCATATGATCCTCTCAATAGATGCCAAAAAAGCATTTGACAAAGTACAGCATCCTTTCTTGATCAAAACTCTTCAGAGTATAGGCATAGAGGGTACATACGTCAATATCATAAAAGCCATCTATGGAAAATCCACAGCGAATATCATTCTCAATGGGGAAAAACTGAGAGCTTTCCTCCTAAGGTCAGGAACATGGCAGGGATGTCCACTATCACCACTGCTATTCAACATAGTATTAGAAGTCCTAGGCACAGCAATCAGACAATAAAAAGAAATCAAAAGCATCCGAACTGGCAAAGAAGAAGTCAAACTCTCACTGTTTGCAGATGACATGATACTTTATGTGGAAAACCCAAAATCTCCACCCCAAAACTGCTAGAACTTAAACAGGAATTCAGTAAAGTGGCAGGATATAAAATCAATGCACAGAAATCAGTGGCATTCCTGTACACCAACAAGACAGAGAAAGAGAAATTGAGGAGTCGATCCCATTTCCAATTGCACCCAAAACCATAAGATACCTAGGAATAAATCTAACCAAAGAGGTAAAGAATCTGTACTCAGAAAACTATAAAATACTCATGAAAGAAATTGAGGAAGACACAAAGAAATGGAAAAACATTCCATGGTCATGGATTGGAAGAACAAATATTGTGAAGATGTCAATGCTACCTACAGCAATCTACACATTTAATGCAATCCCTATCAAAATACCATCCACTTTTTTCAAAGAAATGGAACAAATAACCCTAAAATTTGTATGGAACTGGAAAAGACCCTGAATAACCAGAGGAATGTTGAAAAAGAAAAGCAAATCTGGTGGTATCACAATTCTGGACTTCAAGCTCTATTACAAAGCTGTAATCATCAAGACAGTATGGTACTGGGACAAAAACAGATACATAGATCGATGGAACAGAATAGAGAGCCCAGAAATGGACCCTCAAAAGTCTAGGGTCAAGTAATCTTCGACAACGCAGGAAAGAATGTCCAATGGAAAAAAGACAGTCTATTCAACAAATGGTGCTGAGACAGTTGACATCCACATGCAGAAGAATGAAACTTGACCATTTCCTTACATCACACACAAAAATAGACTCCAAATGGTTGAAAGACCTAAATGTGAGACAGAAGTCCACCAAAATCCTAAAGGAGAACACAGGCAGCAGCCTCTTCGACCTCAGCTGTAGCAACTTCTTCCTAGAAACGTTGCCAAAGGCAAGGGAAGCAAGGACAAAAATGAACTATTGGGACTTCATGAAGATAAAAAGCTTTTGCACATCAAAGGAAACAGTCAACAAAACCAAAAGACAGCCGACAGAATGGGAGAAGATATTTGCAAATGACATATCAGATAAAAGGCTAGTATCCAAAATCTATAAAGAACTTATCAAACTCAACACCCAGAGAACAAAGAATCCAGTCAAGAAATGGGCAGAAGACATGAGCAGACATTTTTCCAAAGAAGACATCCAAATGGCCAACAGACACATGAAAAAGAGCTCAATATCACTCGGCATCAGGGAAATCCAAATCAAAACCTCAATGAGATACCACCTCACACCAGTCAGAATGGCTAAAATTAACAATTCAGGAAATGACACATGTTGGGGAGGATGCGGAGAAAGGAAAACCCTCCTACACTGTTGGTGGGAATGCAAGCTGGTGCAGCCACTCTGGAAAACAGTATGGAGGTTCCTTAAAAAGTTGAAAATAGAGCTACCGTATGACCCAGCAATTGCACTACTGGGTATTTACCCCAAAGATACAAGTGCAATGGTCCGAAGTGGTACGTGCACCCCAATATTTATAGCAGCAATGTCCACAATAGCCAAACTATGGAAAGAGCCAAGATGTCCATCAACAGATGAATGGATAAAGAAGTGGTATATATATATATACAATGGAATATTATGCAGCCATCAAAAACCCAAAATCTTGCCATTTGCAAGGACGTGGATAGAACTAGAGGGTATTATGCTAAGCGAAGTAAGTCATTCAGAGAAAGACATGTATCATATGATCTCACTGATATGAGGAATTCTTAATCTCAGGAAACAAACTGAGGGTTGCTGGAGTGTTGGGGGTGGGAGGGATGGGGTAGCTGGGTGATAAGACACTGGGGAGGGTATGGGCTATGGTGAGCGCTGTGAATTGTGTAAGACTATTGAATCACAGACCTGTACCTCTGAAACAAATCATACATTGTATGTTAAAAAAAAAAGATAGGAAGGGAAAAATGAAGGGGCAGGGGGAAATCGGATGGGGAGACAAACCATGAGAGACTATGGACTCTGAGAAACAAACTGAGGGTTCTAGAGGGGAGGGGGGTGGGGGGATGGGTTAGCCTGGCATGTACTGCATGGAGCACTGGGTGTTATACGCAAACAGTGAATCATGGAACACTACATCAAAAACTAATGATGTAATGTATGGTGACTAACATAATAAAATAAAATTTTAAAAAAAGATTATGCCAATGGTAGAGTAATACACAGTCTGTACTGCACCATGCTTTTTAATTTTTACACACACACACACACACACATTTATTTTCAAATGTGGTGAACACAAGACTTGCTATATTTACACATTGTAAAAGTAATTGCTAACAAGATACCAGATTTGACTACATTAAGAATTATGTATGATGGGAAAAGATGCAGACATTTTAGAAATCAACAAAACATTTGTGGCAAATATGTTTTGCTTTTTTCATTTAATAATTTATATTAAGAGTTATTTTTTATTATTTCTGCTCTATTCTTTGTAATGGCTATAGGATATTCTCTTTTAAGGGTGTCCATAAAATAGTTCACTGGAATTTTCAACACCATTTTATGATTCATTTAGTTGGTCCAGATGTTCTACAAATATTTTTATGTTTATTTATTTATTTATTTATTTATTTATTTATTTATTTTTTAAAGATTTTATTTATTTTATTTGAGACAGAAAGAATGAGAGAGACAGAGAGCACATGAGAGGGGGGAGGGTCAGAGGGAGAAGCAGGCTCCCTGCCGAGCAGGGAGCCCGATGCGGGACTCGATCCCGGGACTCCAGGATCATGACCTGAGCCAAAGGCAGTCGCTTAACCAACTGAGCCACCCAGGCGCCCCTCTACAAATATTTTTAAATGATTTTTATATATTCATCTTCCATTCAGTCCTATTGATATATATTTTCTTTGTATTTTTATCTTGCACTTTTCCTTATTAATCTAGTTAAAATCTGAAAGCATCGGTATTTAAAAATGCAAGCACAAAATGTTAACTGAGGTATTACCACAGGTCATTTCTGTTTTTGGCTCATTGAGAACACAATGACATATCTCTTACGGTAGTAGGGAGAAAAACAAGTTTTTCTTTGATTTCCCAAAAATACAAACTATAGGTGACTATATATATATATATATATATATATATATATAGTATTATATAGTATATATTCATGTATATATAAATATAATTTTTGAAAAAGTTATTAAAAATAAGTTCACATACATAGTTTAGAGGTTTGGACTTTTAAAAGATTAAGATATACGTACCTACCTTTGGGTGTTTTTATATTCTTCCATGAACACAACACACAAGAACTATTGGTCATCTATCAGCAATCGAACACTATAGACATTACTCAAAGAGATTACTTAAGAGGGAGAACATGAGAAGATGGTGGATGGAATCCTAAGAAACAACGAATGACTATGAATGACTGTGTTTATTAAGAGCTATGTAAGAGACTGAAAAGCACAGGAAACCCAGAGAGGAGTGTTTCAAGCAACTCCACCTGGCCCAGGCTCCAGGTCACTGGAAATCACTGCCTTTTTCCCTAAATACCTGCCACATTTCCTCTCAGGTGCCTAATCCTTCCAGTCAATATGTGTCCCTCCACATTCCTTCCAGTCCCCCAGTAATGTAAAATCAACCCATCTTGAGTTTCATTGCCTCAGTGCACTGCTGGGAGACTGGATAATTAATGTTTTCAAGAAATTTGAACTACTGGGTTAACGATAGGCCAGATAATACTTTTATTGTAACGACTACACACTCTCAAAGGAGCATTAATGTCAGAATTCAGGCCCCTCAGCAGGATCCCTTGGCAGGGGGGCATATCTTGACCTCTTTCAAATTGGACCAAATAAGTGATAAGTTATTTCACCACATTCTGTTACAATTTTCCATAATCTCTAGTTGTTTTCACATTAAAGATATTACTCATAAATTTACATTAAGATCTCTGCTAATACAAAGATGTTACAATCTGACATTTATAGTTTGCAGCCTGATTTTCACCTGTTTAGTATCTCAATGCTGTGATTCGTAGTTGAAAATCCTTTTTTTTTTTTTTTAATGGGAACTCAAACACATGAAAAAGCTATTTAATTTATACCTAGAAAACTTAAAAGTATGGTGAGGGCAGAAGAATTACTGCATTCTTCAGATGAGGAAATGTTGCCTAGAAGTTTACATTATTTTTTCATTTCTTAATGCTAAAATATAATCAGATTATATCAATGTTATAGTTCATGCATCTCATGTTAAATGACTGATTTCACTTGGCAGATTTTGTATTTTAAGAAAAATTTAAAAATTATTCATCATGGAGATAAGATTATCAAATATAATTCTATGCTACGACTAGGGAGTTATTCAGACTTCTCTTAATCTGATTATCTTTCTAGAGTCCCCAAATTACTTACAGGTTCTGGCAAATTTTGTTACTTTATACACATTTCTCTTTTCAGAGATTTCTTCTTGAAAATGATATTTACTCTAAAATAGCCTTAATCCCAAATAAGCACATAAAAATAGATTTTGAATCTCATAGAATATATTCACCTAATAAGCAATGGTGAAACATTGTCTTGAATTAATGCAAGTATTAGCTCTTTGGAGCTACTTCCCAAGCTGTAGTTGTAGGCAGATAAGACTGTTTCATGAAATTTTTTGTCTTTTAGTCAAATTTCATTGACTTTCTTCCCTAATATCATCTTTTCCCACTAACTTCCATAGCCCTGAAAACTCACTGGTTGAAGTATAAATATATTCCAACAAGTGTTTTGGTACTAAAAAGACAATTTGGAATGCTACAAAAATGTTAATATAAGCTTTCTGAATTTGCCTCTAGAATGATTATAATGATTAATTAATTATTTATTTTTAAAGATGTTATTTATTTATTTGTCAGAGAGAGAGAGCACAAACAGGGGGAGTGGCAGGCAAAGGGAGAAGCAGGCTCCCTGCTGAGCAAGGAGCCCGATGCTGGACTTGATCCCAGGACTCTGGGATCATGACCTGAGCTGAAGGCAGACACTTAACTGACTCAGTCACCCAGGTGTCCCTACAATGATTATTTTAAAACAATTTATTATTTATTATTTTTTAAGAGAAATAATGAGAGACAGCAAGAGAGCAAGCAGTGCGGGGAAGGGCAGGGGGAGAGAGAGGATCTTAAGAGTCCACACCGAGCACGGAGCTCAACAGGGGGTTCAATCTCATGACCCTGAGATCATGATCTGAGCCGAAATCAAGAGTCGGACACTTAACTGACTGATCCATGCAGGCGCCCCTACAATGATTATTTTTGTGAGAAATGGAGTATATACTTTTCATCTTCCAAGCAATCCTATTTTTATCACTTAAGTCACAGGCCTTTTTATTATATTTAAAGTTTCTTAGTATTTAAAATGACAAACACAGTAATGTACTTTGTGATATAAATAAAACAATACACTAGAAGAATGCATGTATGGGCGATAAACATCTCTCCCACAAAACCCCTTCACTCTCATACCCCAGGTGTAACCCATGTGGAAAGCCCGCTGTGATGCTCTTCAGCATCCTTCTCATTGACTCAATGTCCACAGGCATAAATGCACATCCAGAGAGGTATTTGATTACCTGACTTTTGAAACAAATATATAATTATACTTCATATCTTATTCTGTACTTGCTTAGTTTTAATTAACAATATCTCATGGATATTCCTACAGTTCCATATGAATATCCACTATATTCTACCAAGGTTCAAGGAACTCACAAAGGAATGGGCATAGGCTATGAAAATAAAATACAAAGAAAAACATGTAAATCTGAAGAGCTGATAAACATGAAAGATTTCAAACCCAACCGGTAATAAGGGAAATGTCAAATACTGGCAAATATTCAAACAAGTCAGGATGCTTATCACAGAGGAAGATGCAGTAAAAAAAGTAAATTACATCCTTCAAAAGATGATGTGGCAATATCTATTGAATAAATATATTTGAAAGATAATCTGTTAATTATCTACTTGTCAATCTACCTATCATCTCTCTATCTAGCAGCTAGTTATCTTTTTTTTTTTTTAACTTTTTTAACAGAGAAATCCTAGGCATGGGAAAGGGAAAAGACAGAGTCAAGTAACAGAAAAATAAAAGTACTATAAAAGAGTAAACAGCTTATGGTCTTATTTATGTAAAGTTATTTTATATGTATATGTCCATCTGCATTAATACCTTAGGGAAAACGTTAAGTCCGTATCAAGCTATTATTTCTTATTATTCAGAACAAGACTGTCTTGCATATTTCTGTAACATATCTGATTTTAACTATTTGAAAACAATTACAGTAAAAATGATTCCATGACTGAGAGTGTCTCATTGCCCATTACACCAGGTACAAATATTTTCCAAAGTTCACAGTCAGGTTATTTCCAGAGTATTTTCATTTGTGGCAATGAGTTCTGTTAGCGCTATTAAATGAGGAATTGCAGCAAGTCCATAGTCTATAGGCATACCTTGTGTTATTGCACTTTGCAGAAACTGCCTTTTTTGGGGCACCTGGGTGGCTCAGTTGTTAAGCATCTGCCTTTGGCTCAGGTCATGATCCCGGGGTCCTGGGATCGAGCTCCACGTCAGGTTCCCTGCTCCATGGGAAGCCTGCTTCTCCCTCTCCCACTCCCCCTGCTTGTGTTCCCTCTCTCGCTGTGTCTCTCTGTCAAATAAATAAATAAAATCTTAAAAAAAAAAAAAAAGAAAGAAACTGCCTTTTTTACATATTGAAATTTCCTGGTGACCCTGTGTGGAGCAAGTCTACCCATACGTTCTTCCAACAGCATTTGTTCACTTTGTGTCTCTGTGGCACAATAGTTCAAACTTTTTCATTTTTATTATATTTGTTATGGTGATCTGTGATCAGTGATCTTTGATGGTATTATTGTAATTATTTTAGGGCACCATGAACTGCACCCACACAATGGCGAACATAATCGATAAACGTTGTGTATGTTCTCAATATTCCCCTCATTGGCCATTCCCTCCATCTCTCTCCCTCTCCTTGGGTCTCCCTCTTCCCTAAGATACAACAATATTGAAATTAGGCTGGTTCATAACCCCATAGTGGCCTTTACATGTTTAAGTGAAGGAAAGAATCGCATGTCTCTCACTTTAAATCAAAAAGTAGAAATGATTGGGGCACCTGGGTGGCTCAGTCATTAAGCGTCTGCCTTCGGCTCAGGTCACGATCCCAGGGTCCTGGGATCGAGCCCCGCATCGGGCTCCCTGCTCGGCGGGAAGCCTGCTTCTCCCTCTCCCACTCCCCCTGCTTGTGTTCCCTCTCTCGCTGTGTCTCTCTGTCAAATAAATAAAAATAAAATCTTAAAAAAAAAAAAGTAGAAATGATTAAGCTTAGTGAGGAAGCCATGTCAAAAATCATGGTAGGCTGAAAGCTAGGCCTCTTCTGCCAAACTGTGAGCCACTTGGTGAATGCAAAGGAAATGTTCTTCAAAGAAATTAAAAGTGTAACTCCGGTGAATACAAGAATGATAAGAAAGTGAAACAACCTTATTGCTGATATAGAGATAAGTTTAGGGGTCTGAGTAGATCAAACCAGCCATATTCCCTGAGGCCAAAGCCTAATCCAGAAGAAGGCTCTAACCCTCTCCAACTCTATGAAGGCTGAGAGACGTGAGGAAGCTGTAGGAGAAAAGTTTGAAGCTAGCAGAGGTTGGTTCATAAGGTTTAAGGAAAGAAGCCACCTCCAAAGCATCAAAGTGCCAGGGGAAGCAGAAATGCTAGTGTAGAAGCTGCAGCAAGTTACCCAGGAGATCTAGCTAAGATCATTAATAAAGGTGTCTACAGTACACAACATATTTTCAATGTAGAAGAAACGGTCTTCTATTAGAAGAAAATACCATCTATATCTTTTATAGCTGGAGAGGATAAGTCAATGCTTGGTTTTGAAGCTTCAAAGGACAGGTTGACTTTTTCTTTTTAGGGGCTACTGCAGCTGGTGACTTTAAGTTAAAGTCACTGCTCATTTACCATTCTGAAAATCCTAGAGCCCTTAAGAATTATGTGAAATTGACTTTGCCTGCACTCTATAAATGGGATAGCAAAACCTCCTGATGATAGCACATCTGTTAACAACATAGTATACTGACTAGGTGAAACCCACTGTTGAGATCTACTGCTCAGAAAAAAAGATGCCTTTCAAATATTACTGCTCATGCATATGGTCACCTAAGAGCTTTGAGAGCTGTACAAGATTGATGTTGATTTCACGCCTGCTAACACAACAACCATTCTGAAGCCCATGGATCAAGAAGTAATTTTGACTTTCAAGTCTTATTACTGAAGAAATACATTTCATAAGGCTATAGCTGCCATAAGTAGTGACTCCTCAGATCAATCTGGGCAAAGTCAATTGAAAACCTTCCATAAAGGATTCACCATTCTAGATGCCATTAAGAACAAGAGCGACTCATGGGAAGAAGTCAAAATAATAAAATAAAAAGGAGTCTGGAAGAAATTGATTCCCACCCATATGGATGACCTTGAGGGATTCAAGACTTAACTGGAGGAAGTAACTGTAGATGCGGTGGAAACAGCACGAGAACTAGAATTGGAAGTGGGGCCTAAAGATGGGACTGAATTGTTGCAATATCATGATAAAATGTGAACAGATGATTAGTTGCTTCTATGAATGAGGAAGGGAAGTGTTTTCTTGAGAGGGAATCTATTCCTGGTGAGGATACTATGAAGAATGTTGAAACTACAAAAAAGGACCTAGAATTTCACATAAACTTCGTAGATAAAGCAGCAGCAGGGTTTGGCAATCCATTTGGCAAATTTCCTCATTGTCTTATTTTAGGAAATGGCCACAGCCACTCCAACCTTTAGCAACCACCACCCTGATCAGTCAGCAGCCATCAACATCAAGGCAAGAGCCTCCACCAGCGAAAAGACTGTCACTCCCTGAAAACTCAGATGACGGTTAGCATTTTTTAGCAAGAGAGTCTTTCTTAAGTAAGGCATGTACATTGGTTTTTAGACATAATGCTATTTCAGACTTAATAGACTACATTATAGTGTAAACATAACTTTTATATGCACTGGGAAATCAAAACATTCATCTGACTCCCGTAATTGCAGTATTCACTCTACTGTGGTGGTCTGGAACCGAAACTTTAGTATCTCTGATATAGGCCTGTACATTGTATTGTTGCAGATCGTAAGTAAGAAACACATTTTCCCCATACTTCTACTCTGTCCACTTCTAGGAAACCTTTTGTCCCTTAAGATTTCTTCCACATCTTATGCCTGCACGTCTAAAGTTGGCCTTTATCAAGTGGGCCAGTAGCATCCACTCACTGCGAAGAAGGGGCTAGTGTTTGTTGTGCTTGTGGTTTCCACGGCAGGTCCAGCCTCCCATTGCTTTGGATTCAACTGCCCAAGCGCCACCACTGTGCTATCATTTCAGACGGGGCGCTAATTAAGAGAATGAATCACCCACCCCAGGCTGTGGCGCGCGCTCTAATAATGCTCTGCTGTGAGATCTATATGCCAAAGCCACACTGCCGTATTCATCACGTCCGGAGGCTAAGACTCACTGCCTTTATGTCAAGCTTTGTAAGAGTGGAAACATTTTCCCTTCTTCCTCTCTAGGTTTTTTGGCTGGTCTCATAATTAAATTTATATAAAATAGATTAACAGAAAAAAAAACACCTCAATTTCCTACATACAGGACCTCATAAAAATATGACACCCAAACATCAGCCAGGTAACTGAGGCTTATATAACATCCTGAGCTAGAGAAAGGGGCAGGGGTCTGGGTATATAAAGGGGAGGAAGGCCATTCACAGGAAGGCAGAGGAGAAGTCTGGAAAGCAAAGGTTGCCCTGTTATGCAGATGAGTTTCTTAGGTAAAAATGTATCTCTGGTAATAGCTCTCTTCTTGGTATAGATTCCCTTTCCTAAGTAAATTTAGGCAGTTAAGGGGGAGGTAAAGAACTTTCTCAGAATCTGCTAGGTTTTGATTGCCTTTAGCTCAAGATAACTCTTATGCCAAACTCTGCTCCCTGTCAGCTTCCTAATATCTCACATTGATTTTGTTTGAAAATAACTCTTGAAACTTTTATCTGTACCTCTACTGCCCTTAAAGTGCATATGCAAATCTATGGGAGGCTTGGAATGAGATGTGAACTCTTGCGAATATTAGCGTGGTTTATTCACATTTCATTGCTTCCTAGGGTACCATTATTCATTGATAATAAAGGCTCCCTCAGCCAAAGGCTCTCTGTTCCTGGTAAAAATTAAATTCACGAAGCCAACTTGCATACTTAAATTCAAGTCCCAACTAATAGGAAATGGTAGCAATTTTTCTTTAGAAGAAGCTGTAGCCTGTAAAATACTCCAAGCTACACAGGACAGTTTACAGCTCTGAACAGAGAAATTCTTATTACCTTGAAGTCACTCTGAGATTTACTGCCATCACAATTGCCTAATATTTTGCAAAAGGTAGATCCTGATCAAACTGTTCCAAATTATATGTGCATTTTAATAGATGTTTTCACTGATGTCATAAATTTTAATATGATTTGGCCTTATTTCTAGGGCAAGAAAATAGTTAATTTCCTATTGAAATGAGTTTTTAAATTGGTTATTGCTGAACGTTAAATGGAATATTAAACTTTTTCTGAATATCTTCTAATTTCCAAATTTTGATATGGGAGTAGGAAATGGGTCATTTAAGAAACAAATGATATACAGATTAGATTACAGAACATATTGAGGTAATATGAGTCTTTCACTTTTCCTATCAGGATTTAGAAGATTCTGTTTTTCAGCCTTTTGGTTTACGACATTACAGAAACTTTCAATGAAATTAGAGCCTTGTAATTCTACACAAAGTGCAGTTCTTCACTGCATAATAAATATAAAACTGTACCTGGACCTTGGGTCTTTTTGTAGTTCAGTGAGAGGGATAACCGTCCAAACAAAAACGTTTAACTGCTTCACGTTATCAAACTGTTTAGATTACTTCTTCTATAAGTAATAAAACTAACCGTGAAACTAAGCCAGTGAAATTTGCCACATACTCAGAGTTACAAATAATTTTGTTCAGTGCTGATGTAAAGCTAAGCATTTGTTACCATGAAAAGCCTATTTGTTGAACAGCCAATAAAATTCAAAGAACTGGGGCTTTGCAGCCCAGCACTTTCTCTACAGAAAAAGGTGTTTACTGCAAACTGCCTTCTCTTTTGCTAATTAGCACCTGCCAATGATTCAGTCAGAAGACCCCGGCCAAGCAAAGTGTTTGCGGAGAATTTCATTTTTGCTGATGAAATGGAAAAGGTTATATAAATTTTGTATTGTATTTTTATTGAAAATGATCCAATGAGGCATTTTAAGTAATAACACTTAATGTGGAATACATAATGGTTAAAAAGAAATCATGGAACACTACATCAAAAACTAATGATGTAATGTATGGTGATTAAGATAACATAATAAAAAAATGAGTTTCTCTTACTTTTTTCATTCATTTTTTAAAAAATACAGATGAACTAAAATGTTAGAAAGCATCTAGGAACACTTGGATATTTTTTATACAAAATTTTTATAAGCATCGATTTTCTATGTTGGTATCAGTAAAAATGTTATAGCAGTGTGTTAAAGTCTACCTAATTATCATATCGATGTCAAGCAGTTTGTTTTCTAAGTGACTTGAAAGCAGTTTTTTACTTTTTAATTTACAATTGATCGCTAACAAAATACATTTTTCTTTCATCAGATTGAGACTTTTTTGAGGGCCTGAGTTCTTTACCATGATCATAATATAGTAGGCAACACATGTAATTTTATAGTTACAGAAGAGTAATGTTATGTAATAGTAAATCATGAATCATAATCATGGAAGAATTGATTTTAGAGCATATAACCATGTTTTGTACAATATTTTGAATTATTGAATAATACAGTCTGTTTAATAATGCGTTCTTATATAACTGGCTTCCACTGTTTTACAGCTAGTTTATACTGGGTTTCAGTTTCCACTACTCATTTAAGGGATGGCTAGATGTTAACTGGAAGAGAGTGGCATTTCAGTGATTTTTTTTTTTTTTTTAAGAGATATATAGGACACCTGCGTGGCCCAGTCAGTTAAGTGTCTGCCTTCGGCTCAGGTCATGATCCCAGGGTCCTGAGATCGAGTCCCACATCGGGCTCCCTGCTCCGAGGGGAGTCTGCTTCTCCCTCTCCCTCTGCTGCTCTCTCTCTCTCTCTCTCTGTCAAATAAATAAAATAAATCTTTTTTTATTTATTTATTTGACAGAGAGAGAGAGAGAGCACACGTAGGCAGAGCGGCAGGCAGAGGGAGAGGAAGAAGCAGACTCCCCACTGAGCAAGGAGCCCGATGTGGGGCTCGATCCCAGGACCCTGGGATCATGACCTGAGCCGAAGGCAGATGCTTAACGACTGAGCCATCCAGGCGCCCCATAAATAAATAAAATCTTAAAAAAGAGAGAGATCTATAAATCTACCAGGTGAAATAAAAAATTTTGCAAATTTCTGGAATTGCAGTAGTACAAAGTAACAATTTTTCAAAAAGGACTAAATTTAAAATTCAATTTATTTTCTTTCAAAAGAACTTGTTAAGTTTGCCAATTACATTGGTATGTTTCAATGAAATATATTATCATGAACATAACTTCTTAACGGAATATCAAATATCTTACAATATACAGACCTTACTGCATATTAAATGTTTACTATGTCACCTTATAGGGACTGTTACCCTATTAACAAAATATTAGCCCATTTATTTTGTTTTTCTAGCTTCACTAATTTTTTCTTTCTTTGACATGGACTTTCAGGTATATTACTGCTTATCTATCAGCTCTGCCAAAATTTGAGTGATGATATTGAGAAATAATCAATATCACAATGAAGAGTTTCTCATAAGAGAAACCAAAAGTAAGTTAGCAGGGCTCTGAATGTAATTTTGATTGCTACAATTTTTTTTTTCCAGATTTTTATTGCAGCAAGAAGACGCACTCCACAGAAAACCAATCTGGTTGTGGAGAGAAGTATGTTGAAGTTTTGAATCATGTTACTCTAGAATTTGTAAGTTTATATCCATGTAACTTAAAGCCTATCCATATATTCACCACTTGACATCTTTTTGGTAGTATATGTAATAACTTTGTATTTCTATTTTTAGAGTTATCAGATAATAATGTCTATTTTCTGTTCTTACCACCTTACTACATGAGTTAATTAATTTGTTCAACATTTATTTTTATGTATTATTTACATTAAGCATTAAGAGTAGAAAAATAAACCACAAGTTCTACTGCCAAATGATCACATGCACTTTAGTTAAGCAGATAATTATACAAAATCTATATTGTCATTCATAATAGAGGTATGTACAAAGTGGGGTCCCTAAGTGAGGCAGAGTTGACAAAGATGTAGCTATGAGAAATAGCAACAGGAGGGAGAAACCATGATTTGGTATGTACATCAGATGAAAAAAAAAAAAGATACATTTAAAAAAAATTTTGAGATGTAATTGTCTACGGCCATACCACCCTGAACGCGCCCAATCTCGTCTGATCTCGGAAGCTAAGCAGGGTCGGGCCTGGTTAGTACTTGGATGGGAGATGTAATTCACACACCCTACATTTACCCATTTAAAGTGTCAAACTGAATAACGGTTTATATAAAGAGTTTACAATCATCACTTCAATCTAATTTTAGAACATTGGAAGATGTATTTATTGAAGGACATCACAACACACATTACAAATATCTGAAATTTAAATAATTTGCAATTTGGAAGAAATACTTGAATCATTGTTCAGGCTGATCACCTAAAAACTCTGTTATGAATTACTTGGCATGTTTCAAAACAATTACAAGTTACATATAACTTGAAATTTATTCTCCTTTGAATTAATGCTGGCTAGATGGATGGACTTAAACAGTTTTCCAACTTTAGAAACATTCAATGCCCGTTTTGATAAGAATGGAATAGAGCAAGGTAACAATAATTATAATACATTTCATACAGGCCTACATTTTGTGTGTTCATTTTTAGGAGAAATGAATTCTTTATTATGGGATATACAAAATAATACCAAGTTCACTTTACAAGTAAAAGCACGGTTTATTTATTGATCAGAGTTATCTACTGATTAAAATATTCACAACATATATTCAAAATTCAAAAGTTTCCTTTTGTAGGTTATTCTGACTTAATTTAGATATTTGCATGTTTAAATAATTGTAACTTTAAATTTTACTGGTATAAATCACCAGTTTCATACACACACATGTACACACATACAATATTCAACTAATCCATTTTGATTAACCAGTACCCATTTGATCTGATGTAAAAAGTAGGTAATATAAGCTCACTGTAGATATATTTTATTTCTATGGTCCAATACAAATTTGGAGAGTTATACCTAGGTTTTATCAATTCAACACATTAACATAAATCTTTTATGATCTCCCTCCTCCTTTTTTTGAGAAGTGAAGTATAGGATACAAGTTTGGAGGAAGACAGAAGCTGAACTGTGCTTTTGTTAAAAGAGGCACTTTGGTATAATTCAAAAATAATGTGAACTTGATAACAAAAATTTGAAATGTGAAATTTTTGAGATTTGTATTGTCTTTTAGTGTTTCATTCTCACGTAATAGAATGAAATCACACATTCAAATCACATCTTATTGAACGAAAAGATTCAGATATAGCTGTATCATTTGCATAGCTGTCTAGTGACTCATCTAATGATTCATAAAAATTCTGCTGGACTGTCAAAACAATTTTATAAGCCTTGTACTGTCTAACATCTGGCTTTTCAGCAAGAATGGATTAACTAAAAAAGTATACAGTATAAGTAAATGTGTTGATCTAAAGATCTTTTTATTTATTTATTTGTCAGAGAGAATGAGAGAGGGAGACAGCGCACGCACAAGAAGAGGGAGTGGCAGGCAGACGGAGAAGCAGGCTCCTCACTGAGCAAGGAGCCTGATGCAGGACTTGATCCCAGGACCCTAGGATCATGACCTGAGCCGAAGGCAGACGCTTGACCAACTGAGCCACCCAGGCATCCCAATAAATGTGTTGATCTAATGCACTTCACTAAAAAATTTAGACTTAGAATATGAAAAAAAACCAAAAAACCCAAACATTTGTATATAGTTGATGCTTGAACAACATGGATTTGGACTGGGCAGGGCCACCTATATGTGGATTTTCTTCAATAAATATACTGGAAAATGTTTTGGAGGTTTGCAACAATTTGAAAAAAAACCCTGCAGATGCACTGTATAGCCTAGCATATTGAAAAACTTAAGAGAAACTTAGATATGTCATCAATGCATAAAATATATGTAGATACTAGTCTATTTTATCATTTACATAAAATATGCACAAATTGATTATAAAAAGTTAAAATCTATCACAACTTAAACACTTGTAGACGATACATGGTACCATTTGCAATGGACAGAAATGTAAATAAATATAAAGATGCACTATTAAATCATAACTGCCTACAATTAACTGTAGTACATACTGTACTACTATAAGAATTTTAAAGCCACCTTCTGTTGCTATTGCAGTGAGCTGAACTGTTTCGATTATCCGCTTCAAACACCCTGTGATGCTAATCATCTTTGGGTGAGTAGTTTCTGTCTCCTGTAATCCACCTCACAGTAAGAAGTGATCTCTCCTGGTTCTCGTGTATTTTTCATTGTGTTTAGTGCAATACTGTAAACTGAATAACACCACAAGACCCACATGAAGGGCCGCTAGTGATGCCGGAAGTGCTCTCAAGAAGTAGAAAAAAGTCATGACATTACAAGAAAAAGTTGAATGACTTGATGTGTACTGTAGACTGACATCTGCAGCTGTAGTTACCTGCCATTTTAATTTCAAGTTAAGGATCCCAGCATTAAGACTATTGTAAAAAAGGAAACAGAAATTCATGAAGCTGTAGCTGGAAGTATTCCAGTAGGTGCAAAACCTTGGAAAATGCAGCTTTTATGTGGAGGCCAGACTGCTATAAGAAAGGCACATGTACAGACTCTGATTCAAGAAAAACTGAGGTCAAAAGCAAAAGATAAAGTATCTAAAGCTGGAGAATTGAATGCCAGCAAAGGATGGTTTGATATTTTACGAGGAGATTTGGCTTAAAAAATGTCAAGATAACAAGAGAAACATCTGCTAACCAAGAGGCAGACAAGTTCCCGAACACCATTAACAAAATCATTGAGGAGAAAGGATATCTGCCTGAACAGCTTTTTCATGCAGATGAAAATACCCTATTCTAGAAAAGAAATGATACAAAGGACATCTTAGTAAAGGAAGAGAAGTGAGCACCAGGACTTAAGACAGGAAAGGACAGACTAACTCTATTGTTTTGTACAAATGCAGTCGGGTTTATGATCAGGAGTGCTCATAACTGTAAAGCCGCTCACCCCTGTGCCTTCAAAGGGAAAAGATGAATACCAGCTGCCAGTGTTTTGATTGTGTAACAACAAGGCCTGGGTAACAAAAACCCTTCTTCTGGATTGGTTCCATTGAAACTTTTTGTCCCTGAAGTCAGGAAATACCTTGTCAGTAAGGGACTGCCTTTTAAACATCTTTGATATTAGACAATGGCCCCTGGCCACCCAGCACCCCATGAGCTCAACACTAAAGGCGTCAAAGGGGTCTACTTGTTCCCAAACATAATGTCTCTAATTTAGCCTCTAGATCAAGGGATCTTAAGGATCTTTAAGGTTCATTACACATGGTGCTCTATGGAAAGGATTGTCAACGTTATGGAAGAGAACCTTGATAGACAGAACACCATGAAAGTCTAGAAGGATTACATCATTGAAGATACCATCGTTGTTATAGAAAAAGCCATGAAGGCCATCAATTCCGAAATAATACATCCCTGCTGGAGAAAACTGTGTCCAGATGTTGTGCATGACTTCACAGGGTTTATGACAAAGCCAATCAAAGAAATCATGAAAGAGACTGTAGATACGGCCAAAAAAAAAAAAAAAAAAAAGGCAGGGGATGATGAATTTCAGTATATGGATCTTGGGGAAATTCAAGAACTAACAGACACCACACCAGAAGAACTAACAGAAGACGAGTTGATGGACATGAATGCTCTCATACCAGTGCCAGACGATGAGGAAGAAGACATAGAAGAAGCGGTGTCAGAAAACAAATTGACATTAGACAGTCTGGCAGAAAGAGTTCCGGTTATTCAAGACTGCTTTTGATTTCTTTTATGACATGGACCCTTTTATGACATGGGCAATGAAACTAAAGCAAACAGCAGAATAAGGACTGGTACCATATAGAAACATTTTTAGAGAAATGAAAAAGCAAAAAGACAGAAATTAGAATGTCTTTATATAAAGTTACACCCTGTGTGCTTGCCTCCCCTGCCTTCTCTTCCACCTCCTCCACCTCCTCTGCCTCTGCCACCTTGAGACAGGAAGACCAATGCCCCCCCCAACTCCTCCCCCTCAGCCTACTCAACGTAAGGAGGATGAGGACGAAGACTTTTATTATTATCCACTTCTAGTTGAGGAAGATTAAGTAATCATCACGCCATACAGTTAAACTTGTCTGTTGTGTATGCATGTGTTTTTGTGTGAAAATCTAATAATCGTACAACAAGAACTGTAGGAGACGTTTCTGTGCCATCATCATTACCATTGCCTAAGTATTTGCCGTATGTAGCACATTGTGCGCAAGACTCGTATGGAAGTGGACAGCCTATCTTTACGTAGGCATAAGGTGAGTGATATTTAAAACAAAATTAATAATGTGTTCGTTTTCTTACTGTTTTATAACTTTGCTTTCAAAAAACTACATTAGCACACATTCGTATTAGATTCATTCATTAGTGCATAGGCTAGGCTACAACAGAGCAATCGTATTACTGCTTCTTCATTATCAATGCATGAAATCATTATACCTGTAAATAAATATGAATTTCTTTTTCACATTATCTTTTCATTTTTGATTTCTTGTGTTAGTAATACATATAACATCTACAGTGTTTCATGGCATAAAGATAATATTGACAGGTACTGACAGATGATTCATCTTATAAGCTGATGACATGAATTTATGATAGTGATAAGGACAGTATAGTACTTATAAATGTAATTTCTCTTGGTTATGATTTTAATAACATTCTCTTTTCTCTAGCTTAGTTTATTGTAAGGATCCAGCATATAAGAAAGGATCAACTGTCACTGAAAATTGTACTTTAGGAATTCTTATAATATTAAACTTTTAAAGAAGAACTACAATAGAATCCTGAGAATTTCTTTCCCATAAATATATCAAACAATGGATTTTAATAATGACTATATTAAATATCACAAATATTTTATAGTGGACCAAAGCAGTGGGATAATAAAGAATATAAACCTTATAAGGGATCTTCCAACTTATATATTGGTGCTTATAGTCCATGCACACATTTTTGGCAATTATTCATTCCATCTCTGTTTGAGTACCTTTAGTTTTGGGAAAATATGCAGCCCTGACCTGGGTCTAAATTTCCTTATTTTGATTAGACATTCTCTAGTTTATCCATGATGCCTTAAAAATATGACACTAAGAACGAAACTAATTACTCCACATTACCTCCACTACCATGAATTTGTTTTAAATACCCACTGTTATAAGCACAATTTTTCTTATAAGGTACCACTTAGGGAAAGGAAAATAGTTACTCTTGATCTTAATTCTCAAACAATTGTGAAAATTCCAAAATACAAGATAATGGCTACTAAGGGTGTTATGTAATATGATATTAGACAATTTATAGAATAATTATTTTCTGTTAATGGTCATGTTTATTAGAAAACAGTAATGAATACAGCTTGTGATTTCATAAACGTTACTGTTTAGGATGAGAATAATGTGGGATTTGATTTTAAGACGAGTCAACTTATTGCAAAATATTGTGTTTAGTACAGTTGATCCTCATAAAATGGTGTATGGATAAGTGAAATTTGGTATGATGGTTCTCTGCTTTTAACCATAATGCATATGTGACATTGAAATATGTTATCCTTCTCTTCAAAGCAATGAAGAATCAGAGCAGAAAAATTTTTAATTTTCTAAAGAGGAACATTGTTTTAGGTTTATTGAACTTTTTACATACACAGATCTCTTTCCAATGAGTTTTGCTGCTTCAGAAATCAAAACACATTATGAAAGCAAATTCATGGAATAAATCTGGACTAATGAGGAGTTCTTTCTCTATGGCCAAATCACAGTAGAACCTCTCTGTAAAACAAATTGGCAGTAAGCAACACGGAAGAAGGCATTTGTGGAAAAGTTTTACAGGATATAGGAAAGTATTCTAAAAGAAGTAGCACTCTCTTCAAAATTCATTTATCTAATGATTCTTAAGGCAGCAATGTATTTTTTTCTTGTTTCTGTTTAATGTACTTTTGTATTGGCAGCAAAAAGAGGGGTTTCAGACTGTGGATGATTCATCCATGAGTATTTCTCCTTCATTAACAAGATGGTGTTTTGAATGGATTAATTACTGGGTTTATCCAAAAAAAATTTCTCATCAATTCACATTAACTATGAAGATTTCTTTGCCTTCTCCCTTCCACAAAATGGAAATTAAAAGCTGTTAAAATTAAAAGGAATTAGGTATTTGTTAAAGTATCAGTTTTATATAAAACATGTAATTCTCCTGGCATGCATGTCTGAGAAACCAGCCCAGACCAAAAGAACTTCATAGCTCAGGCAATCCAAAATACCCAACTGCAAAATCATGAGTTAAATAAAAGGTTGTTGTTTTAAGCCACTAATTGGTGAAGTGGTGTTACTCAAAAAAAGCTAATTGCTACAAGATTTAACCCTACCTGGTTGATTTCAGATCCTGAGAATCAAATATGCATCTGATCAGCTCAGTGCATGGAAACCAGTAAAAACTTGTTAAAACCTTAAATTATGCAAATAAAAACAAATGAGAGAAAATGTATAATATCAAAAGAATAGCGATACAGCATCTAGAGTTTTAGTTTGCATTTCATTGGAGTTAGAAATAAGGGTTGACTATATATAAAACAAAAGGAGTATGAGAGTGAATCTGTATAGAAACATAACAAAGCCAAGTCCTATTTTTACATTGCATCTAATTTAGGAAAATAGAACTACGATCATGGAAACCAGTAGTCATTTAAAAAAGTTAGAGACATTTTAAAGTAATAACCCAATGGAGAAAGAACAAATTAGAATGGAATAGAATAAGTTAATGGAAATTATAATGAGGGAACATACACATTTTCTTAGAGAAGAATTTGACAGATTAATAAAGACAAACTTGTTTTCAGTAAGAAAAAGAATAAGCCATATTCTTGCATTCTGCATTCTGATCTCAAGTAGTAGAGCTATTCTAATACTGAGTCGCAGAAATAGAGAAAAGGCATTCCTGAAATCAGAGCAATTATTGATAGTAATAACATAAGGAAAACTATAATTTTTCCACCATTGGAAAATAGTATGTCAGCATCTACCTCCAATCTGTTTTCAGTATTAGGTTGGCATATAATTTATATGAAGTTATATGGCAATACTAGTAAGCACTATGAGAAAACAGTCTTAATATTTCTCGAGCACATACATTGTGAATGCTAATTCTATCATACACTTTTTCTTTTCTGATGCTGTGTAACAATCTTAAACAGTGTCTTAAAAGAATAACAACCATTTCTTTTGTTTGCAAATCTGGGTTCGGGTAGGCAATTCTGGCTCAGGGTCTCTCAATGGATCTGTGTTTCAACAACTGGCTACTCATATGAAAAAAAATTTAGATCATTACCTCAAACCATCCATAAATAGGTTAAAAAATGTGAAAGTAAAATAATATGAAAAGCAGAGCTTTGGGGTGCCTGGGTGGCTCAGTTGGTTAAGTGTCTGACTTCAGCTCAGGTCATGATCTCAGGGTCATGAGATGGAGCAGTGCATAGGGCTCCAAGATTGGCGGGGAGTCTGCTTGAGATTCTCTCTTTCTCTCAAAAAAAAAAAAAAAAAAAAGGATGTGTTTTAAAAAATTCAAAGGAAAGCCACATGCAATTAAAACCCTAATGGTAAGATAAAAATTGTATCCAAGAACTATGAAAAACAAACAAACAAACAAACAGAAATTACCCCTGGCAAATTACTGAGTAGCCAATAAATTTATGAAGATACTCATCTTCCCTAATAATTAAGATAATACAAAATAGTAAAATAATTTTATTTCACATTAAACATATTGGGGCAAAAATTAGAGTTGTTTACTATTAATTGTTAGTGAGAATAAAGAAAAATAGACACAAAACTGCTTTTTATTTATTTATTTTAGAGAGGTGGGGAGGGGTGGAGGGAGAGGAAGAGAGAAACTCAAGCAGACTTCATGCTCAGTGCAGAGCCCAACAAGGGTTTGATCTCATGACCCTGGGATCACAACCTGAGCAGAAACCAGGAGTTGGATCTTTGACTGGGCCACCTGGGTGCATCCACAAAACTAAGAGCAACAAGCATTATGAGCATTTATTTATTTATCTAGAGATTTTATTTCTTTATTTGAAAGAGAGCATGAGCAGTGGGTGAGCAGATGGCAAGGGAAAAGCAGACTCCCCACTGAGCAGGGAGCCCGATGCCTGGCTCAATCCCAGGACCCCAAGATCATGACCTGAGCCAAAGGCAGACACTGAACCAATTGAGCCACCCAGGCGCCCCAACCATTATGAGCATTTAGCACGTCTACTAGTATTGCTACAGATCGCTGGAATGCAGAATTTCTGATTGAGTAAGTCTGACAGGAGCTCCACAATATACATTTCTAACAAGTTCCTGATAACTGATACTGCTGATCCAGCACCACACTCAGAAACACTGGTGTAGGTTATAGGTGACATTGTTAGCAGTCTTTTCAAGAATGAGTTTAAGAGAGAATATGAGTATTGCTTTGTGAATTAATGAACACTTTTTTTTTTAAGTAATCTCTGTGCCTGATGTGGGGCTCATACTCACGACCCTGAGATCAAGAGTTGCATAATCCCCCAACTGAGCCAGCCAGGTACCCCTGAATACTTTTTTTTTTTTAACTGTCAAAAACTAACTTAAATGAGGGTAAAAACTTATGTGGTCATTGCCTTAAATATTGTATATTTTGGATATTAGAAACAGAATTCCATTATATTGAGCAGTATTGATACTTACAAATTAAAACAATTGCTTAATTCTTGATATGAAATATCACTAAACTGGATTTTATGAATTTAACGTCATCATGATGATTTATCCAAAAGGCATTCTGAAATACAGGGTAGCATGTATGTATATACATATATATCCATACATTTATACACACACACACACATTTAGAAATATATACTCACCTTCACTGGTATTTGACATTTAGGAAACAAACAGCAAATGGCTATTTGATAAGCAATTTAAACAAGTCCTTTAAATTAAGATCCAAATTTCAATATCACAAAAGTTTCAAATACTAAAAGTATTTTAGGATTACTTGCATTTAACGTGATAACTCTCTGGTCTATATCTGTGTCTTTGGGAATTAAATATGAATTAGAATTACTCTATGGCTTTCCACCAAAATCCATTAAGGGAAATGTAGCCCAGAGATTCTCTTACATCTGACATTGCTTAATGTGCTTACAGTATTAAATGGATACTCTACAACTAAAGATTAATTTGTTTTAAAGAAGTCATTTATGTGGATTTTTCTTTTCTTGATATTATTTTCAGACCTAAAACTCTTTATAATGAGATTAAATGGGATTTATATATCTATTGATTCCTTTTACTTGGAAGAGTTTTAATTGGGATTTCAAAGTGATTTTTTAAAACGATTTTTAATTTAACAAACATTTTTTTTTCTCTAAAAATTTAGGTTAATAAGTTACTGTCACTTTCTGGCTGCCCTTCACATTTATCTTTTTAGTATATGATAGAGGCAGTAATGGACTGCAGAGTATGAATCTGGCACCTTGGCAAGATCTGGCAAAGCATCAAAATTACCTGTGGGAGCTTCTTAAAAATACAGATTTCCAGATCACATGCATATTTCCCAACATTTCTTATTCGCTGTGTCTAAGGAAGTACTCAGAAGTGTGATTTTTATTCCAATGTTGCTTGGAATTGATTGGCCTTCGGAGGAACCACAGAGAAGGTAGGGGACCTCAGGACCACAACGAACGTTTCAAGGAGACCCTGACCTATACCAAGTGCTCACACTATCATTTTCCAATTGCCAAGGCCGTGTAGAATCCTCAGTTTTGCTGATTCTGGGCCCCAATAAATGCCCGGCCATTTCAGAAGAAAAAAAAAAAATGTCTGAGAAACAAGCCAGACTTGAAAATATGTAACATCAAGGATAATACCATCTGCCTTCACCAAAAGTAGTCTCGCTTCTCTATGTTCCAGCTTTGTTTCTCTTCCAGTAAAGGGTTAAATACGCCTCCTTCCTTTGCCTAAGGCAATACACCTGCATGAATTTTTGTTACCAAAGCCTCGAGTTCCTCATGCTTATAATCTCTTGACAGTTTCAATACCACCATTGCCTCTTCGGGTTTCTTAGAACACAGCTAATATTGTGCTCCCCTCATAAACTCTAGCTGCTTTTACCAGTTTTGGCTTTTCAGGACAAAAAAAATACAGGAAGATGCAAGACTGATTACATGGTTCAACAAATGGACTCTTTGCTGGCTTCTTTAAAAAATAAGCCCAGAGCGAGTCAAACATATGCACGCACCTGCGTGGGGCTTTCCTAACGCCCTGTGTATTCCTTGTACTTGTCATCATTTTAAAATGATCTGGGTGTCTGTCTGTACTCTACGCTAGACAAAGACTCCTTAAAAGTATGGACAGTCATCAGTGTGAGGAACAACATCAGTGACAGCAGCGTCATAAGATTATTAGGTAATATTTGTTAAATGCTGACTGTTTTATTTAGCAAACATGTATACAGCACACACTATGGGCACTTTACAAACAGGCTGTCACTGCAATCCTCAAAACAATCCTCCCGATGAGATAGATACTATGCTGCTTTATGCAGACTCAGTTATTTCTCTCAGCAACCAAGTAAAATAGAGCTTCACATTATTCCCATTTTACAGGTGTAGAAGAGGACGCTTCTATTAACGGTTTTCGAATACCTTCACCTCCGATCTGTGCTAATTTTGTGTGCATATAAATGCTGGAGATCACAACATAAATGAGTCATCGAGCCTTTCTCGTGCTGGCACTGTACTAGACACTGACAATATCAAGTCCAGATGTTTGCTGGGAGAAGATTGAGTGCGTTAGGGGTGCAGGAATGACTTGGACTGTTGAGCCGCAATTTGGCAGGTATACACCAGCACTACCCTTTTCTCTGCCTTGAAAATAACTTAGTCTCCCTTTTAACCAGGGTGTTGTCCTTTGATCTAGTGCAGGAGCCTGAGGGAAAAGACACCAGGGTGGCGGAATTCAGAGCCCTCAGTGGCTGTGTTTAGGTAAATAAACACGAGAAAGACACACCACCAACCAGGAAAACAGCCCCAGAGAAATATGGATTCTGAGGAATATTTGATCTATTTCGGATTCATTAATATGGATGGTTTGTTCTTCCTCCGCAGATCCGAGATATGACAAAGCCCAGAGATCTCCATCTGCAAGGCATCTCTTCACCCACAATGATTTTGCTATTGTTCTCTGATGTCGCTGATATTTCTAAATGAGTTTTAGTTGGATTAATCATCTTCGTACTCTGAGATCTTATTGTTAAGTTCTGCGGGCTTTTGTCCAAAAGCCTGAAAATAAATAAACAATGATTCTACAATTCCTGTGCTAGAAATGAGGCAATATCTTAAAAAAACAGTAAGATAATCTTTGTTCTTGAACTGTTTTCTCTCTCTCTCCCCCACCCCCTTTTTTATATTGTTCAAGACTTCCACAGATCTTATTCCCTCATTTTTTTAGAACGTTAAACTATTTTTTCTAAAGCAGAATTACAGAACAACATTGCAGCCACCCTCATGTGGCATTTTTCACTCTTTCAACATAAATGATGGAAATACATACATGCCTGTATATGAATGCACTATTCTACAGTTTAGTAGAGGGTATAAAAGTAAATAGTTAAAATTCCTTTTAATAACTGTACTTTCAGCATTCTTCCCTATGTATGGGACCAATTTTAGAAGTGACTACTAATTCTCTCTACTATCCCTACCACCTGTGAGCAGAGCACTAGCACATGTCAAATATAGGAATCCCCTTCCCCACCTTACAGTGTATTATTCATAACTTAAGTCATTTTATTCCATTTAAGCTCTACAATTAGAGGAGCAGGAGAAAAAACAGAGGAGATGAAGTTACTCAGATTGCTGAGGACGGTGGAAGTATACATTTAGTAATGATTTTCAATGATTTTCAAGCACACAGAAATGGTGATCCCCATCTGCCCTGAGGTTGAGAAAGAGAGGACCCTTAAGCCACAGCCTAAGAGGATTGTGTTATATATATTTTATAGATATAAAATCATAGCAGGACAGAGTGAAAAATATTATAAAATCATCTGGTACAACCCCCGCTCTTTCAGAAAGGACAAACTCAAGCCCATATCGGGAGGCTTTGTGTGGAAGGTTATATTGTAGGTAGTGGCCTAGAACCTGTGGATTTTGCCCCGAGGTCTCTGCCTCTGAAAGTAGCTAGAGGTGGGACTAGATTACCAGAAGATAGACTTTCCTTCTCAGAGTGACAAGATTTTACCAAAATTCTAAGGGATGAGTTATCATTTTCATTTTTGCACTAATCACCACAGTACACTTTAAATTATCTTCACATGATGCCGGGAACGGAAAAGAGAGAACATTTTTTTCTTTTTATTATTTTTCTCTTTGGGTATGAACATTTGTTTGGATGATTCCAAAAAAAATGATTATGTGGATAGGTGCATGCTGATTTATGAAAAAGCTTTCAGCAGTCTGGGGAGACAATGTTGCAAATGTTTTTAAAGCCAAATTCTTGGGGCACCTGGGTGGCTCAGATGGTTAAGCGTCTGCCTTCGGCTTGGGTCATGATCCCAGGGTCCTGGGATCGAGCCCCACGTCTGGCTCCTGGCTCAGTGGGGAGCCTGCTTCTCCTTCTGCCTCTCCCCGGCTCGTGCTCTCTCTCTCTGTATCTCTGTGTCTCGAATGAATAAATAAAATCTTTAAAAAAAAAAAAAGCCAAATTCTTGGGGCATCTGGCTGGTTCAGTCGGTAGAACATGTGACTCTTGATCTTGAGATTGTAAATTGGAGCCCCACATTGGCTGTACAGATTATTTAAAAGTAAAATATAAAAAAAAAACAAAAACAAAAACAAATAAATAAAAACTTTATAAAAGGCCAAATTCTTTTTTTTTTTAAATATTGTCATTCCCACATTTTTGGTGTTAAAATACTTTTCATTTCACTTATGAAATGATACTAAAAGTAGGTTTGATAATAGGATTTTTTATTGCTTCATTTATTAAAGAAAACAATAATGTTCCATGAAATTAAAAAATCTAGTCTAATGAAACCAATTGGCAATTTTAATACTGAAATAAGCAGCGATAAATGCGTGGGCAGTGTGGAAGAGCACAGGAACACTGTATTTAGTATCAGATTTAGCCATATTTGACAGAAAACAACACGCTACTACATAAGATGAAATGGATGTCTTATGTAAAGAAGTGTAGAATTAGGCAGGACAGGGCTAATAGGATGATTCCTTATGTCTTTCTAGCTCACTGCTCTATTACCTCAGAGTATGGTTCAAAAGAGCTGTTGGACTCCAACCCGTTCATGCGAAGGGAGACAGAGACACAAAACAAGCAACATTTTCATCTTTTACCACAAACTTACAGAAGATACTTCTCTCAGAAGTACCACTCAATAGATTTCTTATGTCTCATGGGCCAGAACTATGTCATATACTGACTGCTAGATACAAGAGAGTTTGGGGAATGGGTCATTTTTACCCGGACCACTGTTGCCACAAGCTAGACTGGGGTCTGTTGGGTCACAGCAAAAAGCAGTTAAGAGGGTCTGAGTTATTTCATTTTTAAGCACCATAGTTGGAATAGAGAAAGGAGAAAGAAAAGGACTGGGGGATGACAACAACTAGCAAAGAACATTTATATATTATTATTTTCAAACACTATGAAGTAACATGAATTTTTTTAGGAATAATTTTCTTCGTGTTTTTCCAAAAAAAAAAATCTGATTTTTCCCAGTAAAAATGACTAGCAGGCACTTGATATTTTGTACATAGAGGGGGCTCAGAAATCCAGTTCTGTGTGTTTTTGACTGAAATAAATGTTAGCTTTGGTAGAATTAATAGTTTCTTCTTCCTGTTGATGCCTCTTACAAACTATTAGAATGACATCAGTTAATGGTAACTTGTCTAAAGATTATTCTATTTTTGCAAATACTTAAGCATAGTTCAATCTTCGCCTTTGTAATTAAAGAGCAAAGTTTAGAATACCCCTTTCTTTATTGATAATAATTAAATTTGGTATTTTAGTTAAAAAAGAATGAACTTTACTTCTTTTATTAAGTGTATGGTATATAGATAGATATTAGAGTTATTTTATTTCACCAACTCATTTTCTATTTAGAAGTAATGTTTTAAACTTGAAATTTCATTGATTTCAGCAAATTCTTTCCATCTTTGTTTTGCTTTGTTTAATAGTTGTAAATCACAATCCTATTTAATCACTACCAGATAACCTAAACTCATTCTTGTGGGATCTCCATATTAAAGTAGATTATATAGATGTTTATGTTCCATTATAGCAATAACTGGATACATTTTATTTAGTTCTTTCTTTTGCTATTCAAGATAAGTGTGTATGGACCAGTATCATCATCGTATGGTGTGTGTGTGTGTGTGTGTGTGAGTCAGGGAAGGAGTTTCCCATTTATTTTTTGATCCACAGCCCCAGTATAGTAAATTGACAATACTGTGTCGTAAGCCTCTGAAGTCCAACTGTGATCTCATTTGGTGAGCCATCCAAATTACTCAAAAGGACAAAAACAACAGAAAAGAATGACTCATTTTATTTAAAGTAAACTGCCTTTCTGTTTTTAGAAAGTGGCACACCTTGTCTTTCCTGCTTAGAAAACAACTTGGAGTTTGTAATTCAGATCTGTGTTTTGGTTTTCCTACTGAACCTGAAAGTTGAGAAATTAATGTCATATGGAAAATCAATCTTTTTTAAAAATTTTATTTATTTATTTGACAGAGAGAGACACAGCGAAAGAGGGAACACAAGCAGGGGGAGTGGGAGGAGAAGCAGGCATCCCATGGAGCAGGGAGCCCAATGCGGGGCTCGATCCCAGGACCCTGGGATCATGACCCGAGCCGAAGACAGATGCTCAATGACTGAGCTACCCAGGCACCCCTAGAAAATCAATCTTAACAGTAAAGTTACAGGCAGTGCATTCATCCTGAAGTGAATGAGTTTCTTACCAGGGAATGTGGGGGAGAAGAAAACAGATCAAAATGCAAAGTTTATGACAAGTTCCCTGTATGACTGTATAATCTCTTTAAGGATGATCTTCCCATAATTGCATTATCTGGTAAAATGTTTGCCTTTGAAAATATGGGCTTTTTGATTAATAGCTTACAACAAATGGAAAAAAAAAAGAAGAAACTGTAAAAAGATGTACAGTGAAAATTCTTCCATTTATCCCAGTCCCCATCTAGACATTAACCACCCCACTCACATCCTTAATTTCTTATGTAAAATTCTTAAGTCTTCTTTGGTCTTCCTGAGTTTCTTTAAGCATACATGAAGAACGACAAACATATTTCCTTATCTCTCTTTTTTACACAAAATGCACCATGCATATTTGTTTTAAACACTGATTTTTTTCTCTTAACAATATATTTTGGAGATTTTCAGTATCAGTCTGTTTGTGGTCTTTTTTTTTTTACATTGAGGTATAATAAGAAAGTGGTTTGCTGAAGTAAGTATTTGGCTTTAAAAAAAGTCAGTGTTACTTTTTAGTAACTTTTTTAATAATTTAATTTACTTAGCTCACGTAGCTTCCTAACTACATAACGGCATAGTTTTGTGCATATTAGATTAATTGGCATATTGCTCTAATTTATATACTATGAATGAATTTTATATACATCTACCTTATATTCTTATGAATTCTTATGAAAAGAGTACACATTGTAGAGGTTATTTTATTAAAATAAGACTATTACCTTCTCTTAAAATACCAGGAAATTCTGTTTCTAAAAAAAATTTCCCCAGTATTTACTTATCTATGCTTAAATCTCCAGTAGCGTTGATTGGCTTCTAAATGCCATTCCAAAATTTGTTAATCAACATTGATTTGTAAACTTTTAAGGAGCTCAATTTTATCTAAACGTAAAATTCTAGTGATACTCAGATATTGACTTCTAGAGGCTATTATCACTTAGGTGCAAATGAAAGAGCTGGGTGGGGGAGGGAGGGAGGAAGAGACAAGTTGTAAATATAAATAACCAGGGATACACTTTCCCTATCTTTGTGTGCTCTCTACTTTCATATTACAGTCTCAGATTTTCCAGCAGACACTTATGACCACAGCACTGAAACCAAGTTCTCCTGTGTATAATTAAATTCTACCTTCTTTAAATGCCTCTTGTTTCGTGGGACTTGACCTGGTCAATGAGGTTAGGCTTTCATTCGAGAAGCAAATCTATTTTCTAAAACCACCCAGCAGTCTGGCCAAGTCATGGAAGTCACCTTGCTTTTTTGAGGAAAACAAAATAAAACAAACCCCAAATCCTGACAAATAAGAACAACCCAATATAGGCCGCATTCCTAAAGCAATGAGTGGGCTGAATTATAGGACTCATTTTGGGGGAGGAAATTCAGAACGCCATCATCCAATATTGACTATAAAAGTACAGTGAAGACTATTTGACAAAAAGTCTCACTCTTGCATCAAGTTTTCACAAAGATGTAAGGAAAATTCCCTAAAGAACATTTCATCTCAGTGTGTTACGTAATTTTGTTACATAAATATGTAACTCATAACATCTATTTAAAATATGTTGTGGTCTTTGCTGTGAGCTAATTGCAATCTCCTATTATAGACCAATATAGTACTCATGTGTTCCTTGTGAACTTTTACTTATTACCACCTTTTGCTGCTAAGAGTAGAGGTAAACCAACACCGCAGTTCCCTGGGCACGGTCATTAGCAATCACTACAAGGCTGCTCTAATTCCAGTTTACCTCATTTTATTTTTCCCTTTCTCCCAGATCCCCATGCTTTAATTCTACCTCCTACATAGGCTTTTTCTTTGATATCTTTGCTATATGTCCTTAACAATTACCAATTATTGGAAAATATTTAATAGTTTTTATGTTTCTTTTAAACTTATGTTAAATGTTTTTCTGTTTTATTCACTCTTCAACACTCTTTTTGAGATACGTTTATGATGCTGTTGAGTATTTCGTTTCTTACTTTTATTATAGTGTAGTATTCCACAGTATGCATCTACTATATTTTACTTTTCTATCTCCCCAGTAATTTCTTCTAGATACTTTCTTTTTTTTTAAAGATTTTATTTATTTATTTGACAGAGAGATAGAAGAGCACAAGCAGAGGGAGTGGCAGAGGGAGAGGGAGAAGCAGGCTCTGCACTGAGCAGGGAACACGATGCGGGACTCGATCCCAGGACCCTGAGATCATGACCTGAGCCGAAGGCAGACGCTTAACCATCTGAGCCACCCAGGCGCCCCTCTTCTAGATACTTTCAACTCTGATAACCACTAATGTCATAACCAAATTATAGTAAAGTGCCCATATGAAACCACATGAGAATTTTCACATCATTTTCAGAAGAGCACGTTAGCTCCTAATGTGTTCACCATATATATTTCAGAATTGCAGTGGACCAATGAGTGCTATGTATGTTTCATTCCTCCAGTTTTGTGAAGCAGAACACTTGGTGTGGCTGTCCCTGTTACCCGAGGGTACATTGGCAGTGTGGGAGGTCCATGATCTTTTATGTCTCTAAATCAAGAAGAGACACATCTGGATCTGATGTAGAGACTACCACACAGCACCCAGAGATCCTAGACTCTGAGCTTGGTGCCCATAACCTTATGAGATTTCTGGACTGAGTGCAGTTTGCTGGTGGAAGGGAGAGTGAACCTGAGCCAAACGACCTGAAGGGCAAACCATGGTTACCATTAATACTGCTCATAAGTATTTCTGGTTCTCTGCCTTTTGGGCAAATGATAGTGTGGGACAATGTGACAGAGGTAACATCCGTCAATTCTGGTCCAACCATTGAAAGGTTGATGTAATACTCCCCGCAAAACATTCATCCCATCTACCATATTGACCCACAATATTCCAGATGGTATTTCTCTGTCAGTGTGTGTCCAGACATGAAGACAATACTGAGAAAACTCTCCACAAGATCCATAAGGGACATGTGACGTAAGAATAAATTGGTGTTGGTTTAAGAAACTCAGACTTTGAGAGTGTTTATTAGCAGAGGACAACCTATTCTATAACTGCAGAGAATAACCTAGTCTATAACTGAGGCTTATAAACTGAAAGCACTGGAGCCCTGGATCACTGGGTATCCACACACAATTTTGCAAAATACTTCCAAGTGCCTTCCATAAATCCTTGCTAACACTTGGTATTATCACTTCTCTAAAAAGTTTGCCATTCTTCAATGTGTAAGGTATAATGATTTTCTGCACTAATAGGTTGTAATTCCGAAACCCCTAAAAGTTCCACATTGCCATTGTGAATGCATCTTTGCTATTATTTGCTATTATTACGTATGTTGTTGCTAATACAGAAGTAATGAAATTTTGTAAGTTGTTCTGGTATTGGTCATCATTTCTGGATATGCTTATTAAGTATATATGGGAAGGTATTTCTGTATCTGTAAATATACAATAATAATGACATTATTATCCCCCTTTCCAATCCAGAAACTTACTGTTCTCTTGTCTTTTTTTTTTAAGATTTTATTTACTTATTTGTCAGAGAGAGAGAGAGCACAAGCAGGGGGAGTGGCAGGCAGAAGGAGAAGCAGGCTCCCTGCTGAGCAAGGAGCCTGATGCGGAACTCGATCCCAGGACCCTGGGATCATGACCTGAGCTGAAGGCAGACGCTCACCTGACTGAGCCACCCAGGTGTCCCTGTTCTCTTGTCTTGTAATATAAACAAGAAATTCTAATACCATACTAAGTATTAACATAGTTGTTCAGTTCCTCAATATAATAAGAATGACTCTAAAGTTTCTTCATTTAATGTAATGTTTTCTAGAAGTTAAGACAGTTGACTTATATTCCCATCCTCCTAATATGTTTTTAAACATAAATGGGTGTTGAAGTTTATCAACTGTCCTTTTCCCTTCATTTAGTCTATTAATGTGATAAATTGCATCAAAACTTTAAAAAATAATGTTAAAAAATATTTTTGCTAATGGGAAAAGCCCCACTTGGAAACACTGCATTGTTTTAATATACTATTGGATTCAGTTACTAAATGTATTACTTAGGATTTCCATACTTATATTCACAAATGAAAAATTTTAAGTATTTTTATTTATTTTTAAGATTTTATTTATTTATTTGAAAAAGAGAACTAGAGCCAGTGAGATAGAGCACGAGTAGGGGGGAGTGGGGAGAGGGACAAGCACACTCCTCACTGCAGGGAGTCTGATTTGGGGCTTGATCCCAGGACCCTGGGATCATGATCTGAACCAAAGGCAGATGCTTAACACACCGAGCCACCCAGGTGCCCTTTAAAATCTTTTTTAAAAGTCTTTTTTATAGTGTTGGAATCAGAATTAAACTAGATTTATAAAATGTGTTAAATCAACTTCCTTTTTTCTTTCTATTTTTAATAATGTCATGAATATGTTAGAGATTATCTTTCCATTAAGTGTTTGGTAAAACTCACCTGTAAAATTACTTAGATTAGCTTGTTGACTGAATGCCTAAGAGGTTTTGTTTATTGTGAATTTTCTGTTTTGTTATAATTTTATAAAATTATAAATTTTACTCTGAGTATCTATTTAGTTATGTTTCACAGTTAGGATATAGTCTTTTCTTGGTCATTTTTAGTAAGTATTTTAAAATTTATAATTTTCTTTTTATAGTTTCCTCTTTAACAAAAGAGCCAAGTTTCTTAGAAATAATTTATTTCTATATGGAACTTTAAAACTGTTTATCTAGGGCGCCTGGGTGGCTCAGTTGGTTAAGCGACTGCCTTCGGCTCAGGTCATGATCCTGGAGTCCCGGGATCGAGTCCCGCATCGGGCTCCCTGCTCGGCAGGGAGTCTGCTTCTCCCTCTGCCCCTCCCCCCTCTCTTGTGCTCTCTCTCATTCTCTCGCTCAAATAAATAAATAAAATCTTTAAAAAAAAAAACTGTTTATCTATTTCACAAATACTTTTTCAATGTTTATTATGTTGTAGTTTTTTTTAAGATTTTATTTATTTATTTGATAGAGAGAGACACAGCAAGAGAGGGAACACAAGCAGGGGAGTGGGAGAGGGAGAAGCAGGCTTCCTGCGGAGCAGGGAGCCCAATGTGGGGCTTGATCCCAGGACGCTGGGATCATGACCTGAGCTGAAGGCAGACGTTTAATGACTGAGCCACCCAGGCACCCCTATTATGTTGTAGTTTTAGAGTACTTGGTGCACAAAGCAAACAAATAAATCCCAGTCATTGTGATGCATTCACGTGGAGAAGACAGAAAAGAATAATAAATAGCATAATTAAGTAAATTATACAGTGTGTTAGAAGGTGATGAGTACTATGGAGAAATAGAGAGTTAAGAGAGGGAGATCGAAAATCAAAAATGGAGAGTTTGCGGTTTTAGGGAAAGTAGTGCAAGTTTACCCTTATTGAGGAAAAAACATCTAAGCAGATTCAGTTTCAAGGGGTGGAACAGAAAGGAGGTGGGTGGGATGGGACTGAGGTGAGCAACAGAGAGAGCCTCTTTTACTCTCTGAGGTGGTAGTTGAAATCAACTGACAAGAGTAAGGGAAGTACTGAGGGGGCATGGCTTTAGGAAAACTATGAAGGTTTGAAATAGTTATCATGGGCAATGGAAGAAGGAGCCAACTCAAGATTGCCTTTCTGGACAAGGTCAAGGACCCAGTTTGTGTTGCGAGTCCATGGACTTCTACACAATCACTCCATGTGTGTGGAATTTTCTCAAAACATTCAGTAGGTCAAAAAGCCTACAACTGGATTAATAAAAAATTGGAATTTTTCCAGATGACTGAGGCTAAGGGGTAAAGAAGCAATGGTGTTAGGAGTTGGCAAGAGATTGGGTGAAGTGTTTCAATTTGGCTTCATAGAGATAAGGAGTTTTGTGTAGGGAAGCAGGGATTTAGATAATAGAGAAGTCCCAGGAGAAATAAAAATATGATGTAGACACATGCATGTAGGCACACACATGTTTTTTTTCCTACTAGAGTAGGAAGTCTTTTTCTCTATACTTGTGATGGAGGAGGACTGTAATGGTAAGCGTGGCAACAATTAAGTTGCTAGAAAGGAATAGAGTCTCTCTTCTCCAGAGAGGAGAGGCTGACCATCTTCTTATTAATGACTGGTTTACCTGATCTTCAAGTGAAGGCAAAAATTCTTTTGGCTGTTGTTAAGGAAAGAGTCTAATAAAGTTTTTCTAATGAACCATTCAATCTCATCATTATAGAACTGAATCAGAATGAGCTCTTAAGTCTTCATAGCCTCAATAAGTAGAGAGATAGAAATAAGAAAAGTTGTGGGTTAAGGTGAGGTAAAGGAGAAAGGACACTAGATCTAGGAAATATGAAGGACTAGCCTCTTTTCTGAGAGTAGCTCTGTAGGTGGAGGCAGATATTAAAGCTCCAGAGCTGTGTTGGATCAGATGACTGACCTCAGGTGTGCTGACAGGTCTCTAAGTCAGGTGTTCTACCACGTAAGTGGGAATATTGATCTATCTATAATTTGCCTGTTTGCTGAGTGTCCAGCCATCATGTGAGTGTTTCAACATCTTATGTTCACTTTGAGATTTCACATGCCATGTTGTAACCACAATAGAGCACCTACCTGAAATCTTTTTGGACATTAATTCACTCTAGAAGACTATTAGATACCATCCCTCTACAGTATGTTGCTTGAAAAGATCACATAAATATCATTCAATACCTAATTTTCAGAACAGTAGATTAAAATGTGCTAAAGTTTAAGAAGATAAAGCAACTAACTTGGGAAAATATTAACTATTAAGTTACTATATTTAATAAAAAGAAATGAACCTCTCTGATAATGTGCACACATGGTTCTTTTTCCTTGCTATATCATACTAAAATGTGCTAGGTATTAGATTGTGGAAAATATATGTACAAATTAAAGTCATTAGATACAACTGTCTCAGAAACAGACATTAATTTTTCTTTTAGAAAATTTATTAATCTTGAACTGTGGATCAGTTAATTATTTGTAACTGTTACAGCAAAATTCCACTTCCAATTCAATGAGCTACTGTAGGTAAGCTCAACATATGGGCTCATAACTTAAGGAGTGTTCTTAGAGTCTTATGATACATCTTATCCCCTTAGGTGTTCTGTAGGACCTCTCACTGGGTTTTGCTCCTTTGGTAAATGATCCATGATTTCTAGTTTATCTGTGTAATTGAAACTTTCTACATTGTGATGGTTCATGCATGTAAACAATTCAATCTAGAATTACATGATAAAGAGATCACTATTTGTTTAAACTATTTTTCATTTCCTTTAAAGTTTTGATAGGGTATATTTTATATTTTAAGTCTTATTTGTGACCCAGTTTGTTTGGTTTAATTAGGAAAGGCAATTTCTCACACAGTTCATTTCACTGCTGATCACCTATATTTAGAACTGATTTGTATATAAACAAATGTTCTGAAATAAAGTGGTAATGATTAAGAGTCTCATGCCACTTATTGATGACAGTTATTAGTGCTATAATTTGAAGTTTTTCTGTATTCATAGTTATTGAAGAATATTGCAGAATGCAAGCAATTTGTTGATTTGTCAAATAAGCTACCAAGTGTAATCTATGATCAGATATAACATAAACAAAGACATCAAATGTACTCTAAAATAAATCCAAATCCCTATTTTAAGATACAGCTGTCATCGAATGATTTTTTAATTTCTTTCCCTAGTCAAGCTATAATTGGGATGAAAATTGATATAACTTTAACATGCCCCAATTCTACAATACTAATTTCCCATTAAATGTACTAACCACTCAGAAATCTAGGCAATTAATTCCACCTATTTTAGGATGGAGTTTGAGACATTTTTTCCTCGCAAAGTCTGATGTAGTATTTAGAATACTATGGGTGTTAAAAATGTAATTGTAAAAGCATTTGTGAATTCCTCAACTTTCAAGTAGCAAAATACTTAAGGTAATAATAGACTGCATATTATTCAGCTTTTGTGTCCAAAACCACTTTTAGAGTTTAATTTGTAAATGGGATGCTCAGACTGTTCCTGGATGTTGATTTAAGTGAAGATCTTTCTACCCTCTAAGGAACATATAAAAATACCTTTGATGCATTAGTCTCAAACACAAAATAATATTGCACAGAGTCAGCATATTGATTTATTTATTTAATGCTTATCACGTGTGCTTTCAGAAAATGTCTTGTTAAAATGCTCCACTTATTTACATTACTGTGAAAAAAATCAGTAAGTTTTAGACTAAATTCATTCAAACCTTTTGCGGTAGGTATACTTCCAGATTAGGAGAGTTAATCTCCTATACACAGTAGTCATCTTGACCCAATGCAGTCGGCAGCAATATTTATAATGCTACATAAATGGAGACCTAAATATTCCAAGGGAAATGATTCCTGTTTTGAAGATGATTCTTTTTTTTTTTTTTTAAGTATTTATTTATATGACAGAGAGAGACACAGTGAGAGAGGGAACATAAGCAGGGGGGGGGTGGGAGAGGGAGGAGCAGGCTTCCCTCTGAGCAAGAAGCTCGATGCAGGGCTCGATCCCAGGACCCTGGGATCATGACCTGAGCCGAAGGCAGACGCTTAATGACTGAGCCACCCAGGTACCCCAAAGATGATTTTTTATGCTAGTGAGTCTCCTATCTCTAGAGGGTTTATTCTAAGGATGCAGAGGTGCCAAAGACTTGATCTGCTCACACTTGTATACCTCAAACTCCATTATCACTGATGTGAAGAAACCATCCCAAGCCTCTCTCCTAACTTCTGATGACTTGTAGCTGTGTCACTCCGGTCCCTGAGTTCATATCACCTTCTCTGTGTTTCTGTGTGTCTTTTTCTGTCTCTTACAAGGACACTTTCACTGGATTTAGGCTGTGCCCAAATCTAAATCATTCGTGATCCTTACCTCATCTTGATCCTTACCTTACTTACATCAGCAAAGACCCTATTTTCAAATAAGATCGCATTCTGAGGTTCTGAGTAGACATGAATTGTGGGGGGACCCTCTTCAACCTACTACAGGTATGGAAAAACACTAACACTGGTAAATGTTAATGGGAAATCACAACCTCCATTTGTAGGCATTAAGAATATCTAAGAATTTGGAATCTTTATTATGGACCAGGCATTACTCAATGTACTAACTTCTTTAACACTCAGGAAAAGCCTGTGAAGTAAATACTGATAATACCATCCCCAATTTACAGATGAAGCAAGGAGAGATTGAGTATCTTTCCCCAGTTAGTATATTTGTTAAATGACAGAGCTATGTTTACATCCAAATATTCTAATGCAGAGATTATACTCTTAATCATCAACATATTACCAGGCCTTTGTGGTTAAAATCAGGGGAAAAAATGAAAAGCAAATAATTCAACAATTTTGAAGGACTAATATGCCCAGGTGCATGTGTTAGGTGGTTTAACCTTAATAACAGCCCACTCTGGTAAATTATATCATTATTCCCCATTTTCTTGCTAAAAGAATGAGTTAAGAGACAGGAAATGATCCAACATTCCTTAGCTGCTTTCAAAACTCACTGTTTTTCCTGTACGCCGCCTTCCAAGTTTTAGGGGTAATGGATTTCTTAGAAATACTGTATATCTCTAGATGAATTAACTTCCAAATGCTGACAGTAATATGTTGTGGAATTATTAAAGTAATAGACTTCATTTATCTTCAGTTTATAAATGTTTAATCATATTTTTCAAATGTGTTTGTCATTAAATATTTTACGGAAAATACTGTAGCTATAATACCAGTACTCATAAGTGAGGAACAATAGTTAATATTTTATAGATAATGGGGGCTGCCTGGGTGGCTCAGTCACGTAAGCAACGGACTCTTGATTTCGGCTCAGGTCATGATTTTAGGGTCATGAGATCAAGCCTTAAGCTGGGCTCTGTGCTTAATGGGGAGTCTGCTTCTCTCTCCCTCTCCCTCTGCCCCTCCCCCAGCCCCTACTCCCAAGGGCTTGCTCTAGCTCGCACTCTCTCTCCCCCTCTGAAATAAACAAAGCTAAAAAAAAAAATTCTCTCTCTTCCTCTGCCCCTTCCCCCATACCCACTCATGCACATATGCTCTCTCTAAAAAAAAATTGTAGATAATGAAAAAATATAAAATAGAATTACGTGGGTTTGGAAAAATAAACATATATAACATTTGAATACATTACTATATATATATATATCATATGTATAATATTCTTTTTTTTAAAGATTTTATTTATTTATTTGACAGAGAGAGAGATAGCGAGAGCGGGAACACAAGCAGGGGGAGTGGGAGAGGGAGAAGCAGACTCCCCGCTGAGCAGGGAGCCTGACGTGGGGCTCGATCCCAGGACCCTGGGATCATGACCTGAGCCGAAGGCAGCCGCTTAACCGACTGAGCCACCTAGGTGCCCCTGTATAATATTCTTAAGGCCTGAAAATACGTATGCCTAAATTATAAAATTTTAAAGTAATTTAAAATGATTTAATTTTGTAGCAGTACAAAAATGAATATACTTTTGCGCCAATTTTTAGTTACATTCCCCAAAATTTAAAATTGGAAGTAAGTGCTCACTGATATTTCCAGATTAACTATTTTAGAAACCAAATGGAAATCATGGAAGGTGAAAATCTGACCTTCTATAATGAGATTTTTATCAGGCAACACTAGCAAATAAGAAATTTTCAGCAATATTTTTCTTTTAAATTGTCTTGCACCTCATAATTTTATAAACAAAAAGCTCTACTGTTTTAATCAATCAATCTGACAAGTTTTTGTCCTCCATAAATTTATATCCAATTGGCATTTTTACCACACAGCATATTATTTTATCTTTGCATTCTTGGCATTGATACCCTTTCATACATTTTGCAGAGAATGGCATCTTAATAGAAGCCATTGATTAATTTAAAAAAATAGCCATTAATTTTGGCTGGCAAATTCCTAAAGAATCCTGCCAATCACTATAAAAAAGAATAAATGAAAATAATTTTATGGAAGTTGAAAGAAAACAAAGTAGAGTAGCGTATTTATAGTCTCTACGTTAATTTGAATATTTCTAAAACAGAGCAAGTTTACGTTCATAGTTATATTCAACTGAACAAAAAATACACTTTATCATATATTTAGTTTGGGAGTCCAATGAAATGCTAAAGGTACAACCAATATTGTGGTCATTTATAGAAATAACAAAACCACTTAAAGCCTTCAGGAGAAATTTCTATATGCACCAGAGGTTGCTCACTAAGAAGACTTGATATAATTACAATTACAATTCTTCTTTCTTGTGTGTCATTTAAACTATCACTTACCATCTCTGAAGTAGTGCATTAGCAACATTCCCCAATAGGGTCTATCAGCAAATATGTAATGGGAAGTAGACATGGAAAAATTTTTCGGTGTTACATCAAATGATCATTTATGAATCAATTCAGTAAATATTTACTAAGCACTGACTTGTGATAGCTGTTTTTGCTAAGCAATGGAGACTCATTGTTTAGGGGGGAAAAACACAGGCTATGCCTTGCAGTGAGCACATGATCACACAAGGTTGAAAACATGTAGGAGTGATACTCAAAATTTTCTGTTGACTTGGGAGAGCATAAACAAAAAGTCAGATCATTAATTCATGAATATGCCAAAGATACTTCTTGGCATTTGACTTGACACATTCCTTCCACAAAGAGTTGTTTTGTGCAGGAGGTTTTTACTTTTTTTCCCCTCTGAGAAAGGCAGAATGAGTATGTGCATCAAAGAATAGGTACTGACTACCGCCTTTTCTTTTCCTTAGTGAGTATGATTAGCGATGATTATAGGAGGGAACAGATGTCCTCCCAATGAATATTTAAATATAGATGTGTGTACTTATACCAGCCACCATATATGTTTTAAAGATTTTTTTTTTTTTTTTAAAGATTTTATTTATTTGACAGAGAGAGACGAGGAGAGAGGGAACACAAGCAGGGGGAGTAGGAGAGGGAGAAGCAGGCTTCCCGCCGAGCAGGGAGCCCGATGTGGGGCTCGATCCCAGGACCCTGGGATCATGACCTGAGCCAAAGGCAGACGCTTAACGACTGAGCCACCCAGGCGCCCTATGTTTTAAAGATTTATTTATTTGAGAGAGAGAGTGAGTGAGAGAGTACAGGGCCCAATGTGGGGCTAGATCCCAGGACCCCGAGATCATGACCTGAGCTGAAGGCAGACATTAACCAATTAAGCCACCCAGGGGCCCTGTAAATTTTGCTTTTGATGTCAACTTGGTTATATGTCAAATTTGTGATATATTAATACTGATACTGTTTTTGTTCATGAATTTTCCAGGGAGAATTATATTTTTAATTAATTACACGTGTTAAAATAAATCAATAATTTAGGGGAGAATGTTTATTTTGTATTATTTCATCTCCATAGCCTTGTTCACTCTTCTCCTGCTGTCTGCAGACATACAATTCACACACACACACACAGCTCATGCACACACAAAGAGTTTTCACTACTCCCCCTGATATCCCTCCTTATTTCAAATTCACATCAGTACTTAAAAAAGACAGGTCAGATACTTAATCCATCCTGCTATCTTTCCCGATTCATGTCATGCCTGATTTTCCATAACAATTATTTTCTGTATCAGTTATTTAGTTTAAAGGTGGGGTTAAGCATACTATGCAGTGATTTCCATAGTGGGCCCTTTGGAATTGGACTGCTTGGGTTCAAAGCTCAGTTTTATTTTGCTAAATATATGCAACTTTGAACAAATGACTTAAATCGTGGTTTCTTGGAAGAACCGGATGAGGTTAAGTATACACACTAATGCCTAGAACATTAAAAAAAGATTTCTATTTTTATCCAAATATTTCATGCATGATTTAAAAAAGTCAGTATTGCTAAAAGATTTGTAACAACAGAACTAGTTCTTCCCTGTCCTCTTTCCAAGCACCCACTTCATTCCTCTCCCCAGATGCAATTACTTGACCATATATATATGTCCATTGTGGCACAGATTTGGGAGATTTGGCCAATATTACTGTGAAGTATTTGCCCACAGAACAATTCAGGGATCACACATTAATGACAGACTCAATCACAAAATACAATCACTACACAAGGATAAGTAATATTTAGTAATCAAATGAAATATATAATAATATCTGAAAAATATAATCAAGGTAATCGATAGACATGGTTAAAAATATTTATTCTACCGTAGTACTTTAAGACTGCTTCTTTCTCTCTCATTCTCTTAAAAAATGTTGTAATTATCATCTTTGATTAGAACTTTTCCTGTGTGAATGTTGAATTCTAGAGATTTGAAATTTCTGTTTGTTTTACTTTCTACTTTATATGCTATGATAACAAGGTAATAAAAGGATATTCCAAGACTGCCTCAGGTTGGGTTCTCTCTATAGCAGACTCTGAAATGAAGTTTAGCCCAGAGCAGGCTTACTAGGGAGTTTCTTTGGGATCAATAACTTTGAAAGGGAAGAAGGGAGGGCAGAGCAGCTGAACTGGACAGAGGGAGAGGTTGTGCATCTACCAATGTGCCTTGGCGGATCCCACAAGGATCTCTGCAGCTAACACCTAAGAATTGTTCCAAGTTAGGTCAAGATTGAGTTTCTTATATCCCTACAACTAGGCTGACTGATGCAACCCCAGATCAACCTGTCACTGGATGGAGGCAGCCGTGGAAAGAGCATAACCTTGGGCAAAGTGGTCTACTGCAGCTGAGGGAATGCTGAAGGAGCTGCCAGCTAAATGTGGGCCACTGACAGCCCTCCCTGCATCTCTGACAGGAAATCTTTCTTTGAAAAGGGATTTAAGTGGAACATCTCTTTGCCATCATAGTGGCTTCTGTAATCTTTGAAATAACTATACTGGTTCAAGAAACATTTTCAGACAATAAGATATACCTTGGCAAATTATAATGAATAACAAGAAATGCTGGTAATCGATAGACATGGTTAAATAACAAGACATGCTGGTAATCAAGGTAATCGATAGACTTGGTTAAAAATATTTAAATATTTTTAATATTTTATTAAAAATATTAATAGGGCTGTCAGTGGCCCACATTGACAGGTGATAAATTAATGAAATTTATTTCACTGAAATGTGCTTGTCATTTTTGAAGGCCATTATGTGATTAGGAAAAAGTATTATTAAATGAACATATCTGATCTATACAACAACTAGAAATAAATCTAACATAGAGGCCTAGTTGCTTGACTTTTAAAACAAGTTTAGGAAATCTGTAGGGTAAAAAACGATATTACGTGTTTGTCTTGACTTTCAGGAAAGAATTTTAATTCTAGTTTTTGTAAATAATTATTCAATATTGATGGTTCAATGATTCTTCCACAGGCCACCAAAGGCTATTGCGGAGTTCTGACTCTTCTGTTTTCCAATGGATATTGGGAGGTTTCCAGCTTCAATTCACTGAATCAACTGTATTTTTTGGTTCAGTGAATTGAAGACTATCAATCATATGGTTTTAGTACTAGAACTTAGAACTAGAGAGTATGAAATAAAGTTCGCAAGATGGTGGCCCACAAGCCAAACCCGGCCGGCTGACAAGTTTTGTTCGTCCTATTTGATATCCGAATGCATTATGAACTAGCTGCTATAGACTGAAGTAGTTACTACGCCTCGGCCCATTCTGGTGAATTAGACTCCCCATACTCACAGACATTAGTTGTGGCTATGTCACTGTTCTGGCATGTGGAATGTTATTGACGAATTGTAGCCGTAAGAACTACTGAATGACTCAGCACCTTCTTTTCGCCGGTGAAACTGGTAACTGCTGCCACTCCGCTGGCCTGATGTGAATATGACGTGTCGCAGACTTGCAGCACAGCCAAGCCCTGATGCCACAGAGAACGGACGGCGAGTACATTTTGTTGCTGTAAGGCACTGGCATTTTCAAACAGTCCATCACTACAGTATCACTACAGTATCATCTTGCCTATTCTTTTTTTTTTTTAAGATTTTATTTATTTATTTGAGAGAGAAAGAGAGAAAGTGTGTATACGAGCAGGAGGGGAGGAGCAGAGGGAGAGGGAGAAGCAGACTCCCTGCTGAGTGGGGAGCCCAACATGGAGCTCGATCCCAGGACCCTGAGATCATGACCTGGGCTGAAGGCCATGACGCTTAACTGACTGAGCCACCCAGGTGCCCCTCATCTTGCCTATTCTTAAAGATTTGCCAACATTTGTATCATAAAAGCCTGTTTTTTAATTTAATCAGAAAATCAACAGTTTCAGTATTGAATAATGGTTGCCTCTTTAGGTAAACAGGGCATGATCCAGTTTATCAAGGTGCCCACATAGTTTTTGGCTAGATATCCATCCCCTGTAGAAATTATGTGTACAACTATGCCCTAAGACCTTCCCTGTCAATCCAACCATCTTACCTATCATGTGATTTTAAGTTGCATATGAATACTATTAGAGTAATCAAACCAAGAGGCCATTAGACTGAGGTGTTCCATGCCTTGGTGGGTCATATAAGCAAACTGAAATCTAAGACAGAGTCAATTCCTGCAAATGCCTCAAGGTGAAGAAGAATAACCAATTACAAACAGCCAACTAAGCTTTCCCAAATAATGCAACTGCTTAAGCTATAGCCAATCAAAAACTTCCTTGTTTTGTTTCCATGTCTTCCCTATAAACAAACATCCTGCCCTTAGCTCCTATTCATGGTTGCTCCTAACAACCTCCTGTTTGGCACTTCTGGGTTAAAATTAACATTCGCTCAAATAAACTCTTAAAAATTTTAGTATGTCTTAGTTTGTCCTTTAACAATATATACAAACATATGCATACACATAACACTTATCGTTATCACAATATTACTAGAAACTTTTGAAGTATTTCTATTAATGTCGGAAATAACACAATATGCCCATTACCAGTAATATGGAACATATAATAGGAAATATTAGGCAATTCACAAAGGGGATAAAAGTATTGAACACTGGAAAGGATGAGAAAAGACTGTTAAGATTTACAAAAATGCAACTCTCTACCAAGTAATCCCAAAAGATTTAGTTAAATAATTATTAAAACTAGTATGAGATGACCACTGTCTTACAAAAAGGGACATGCCACAGAGCACCTGGGTGGCTCAGTCAGTTAAGTATCTGACTCTTGATTTTAGCTCAGGTCATGATCTCAGGGTTTTGAGATCAAGCCCCGCATCGGGCTCCATGCTGGGCCTGGAACCTGGTTGAGATTTCCCTCTCTCTCTTCCACACCCACTCCCTCTCTTCCAAAAAAAAGCAGGGAGATGTGCCATAGCCCATAGATTTCTAGTAAACTCACAATACACAGTAATACAATATAATGGAAAAAATAACTTTACAAAAGAAAACATTATAGAGTTCCTTGGGAAAAAAACTAAAAGAAAATGTGCAGCGCCTCTTTGTTAAATGCCGGAAAACATCACTGAAGATATTTATTTATTTATTTATTTATTTATTTATTTATTTATTTATTTATTTATTTATTTATTTATTTTTTAAAGATTTTATTTATTTATTTGACAGAGAAAGACACAGCGAGAGAGGGAACACAAGGAAGGGGATTGGGAGAGGGAGAAGCAGACTCCCCGCCGAGCAGGGAGCCCGATGCGGGACTCGATCCAGCGACTCCAGGATCATGACCTGAGCCGAAGGCAGTCGCCCAACCAACTGAGCCACCCAGGCGCCCCCACTGAAGATATTTAAATAGCACAGGAGATAGGCTATACTTTTAGACACCAAAGTTTAGTGCTGTAAAAATAGGAATTACCATCAATTAATTTACATATTGACTATAACTATAATCAATATCCACATATTACTTTAGGGAGCATGATAAAATGATTCTAAAATTCTACCCTAGCAATAAAAAAGCAGTAACAGCAAGGAAAATTGTGCAGGGATAAAAAATAATGACATGAAAATGTGTCAAAAACTAAAATAATCAAAATGAATATGGTAGTATCTTCAAAGACAGAGAAAGCAATGAAACACCAACAAAAAGAGACTCATAAGATGGGAATTTAGTATATGTTGCAAGTGGGATTTTTTTTTAAAATGGGTAAAATGAATAGGTATAGTATGATTTTATAAACATGTTGTTACATGAGGAAGAAACTGTAAAAGTTAGACTGAATTGCATAAAAATATGAAAAATGTAAAATCATTAAAACTCTATAAAAAATCATAAACATGATTAAAATAAAGAGAATTTAAAAAAAGAGAGAATTTTTATTAAAAAAATGTACACTCCAAAGAAAAAAGAGACAGAGAACATGCATTATTGTAGCAGTCATGAATCTTTAATATTGATATCAAAAACCCAACACAAACCAGCTTGAATAGAAAAGGGATGTATTTGTTCATTAAGCTGGAAAACTTACACATAGCTGGACCGCACTGTTTAAACTATGGCCTCTGAACTCTTTCTCCACTTCTCTGTTCGGTTTTCCAGTATGGTGGCTGCATTTCAGACAAGCCCTTTTCCCATGATGGCAAGGGGACTGCTGGCACTTTCGGGATATAGTCTACTTTCTCAGCTACCTGCTGAAGAAGAAAAGGGCTCCTTCAACAAAATCTAAAATAAGCTTGAATTTGCTCCGATGTGAGCTACATGCTCATTTTGGACCAATCATGAAGTCAAAGATGAATTCTGTCATTGGTCATGCTCAATCACATGAATTCTTTAAGTGGTATCCCTTCATCCAAGTGAAGAGGAATGAAGGAGGAAAGATGATTTCTTATAGAAAATAAGAGTCCTGGGGGTGCTTGGGTGGCTCAGTCAGTTGGGCATCTGACTCTTGATTTCAGTTCAGGTCATGATGTCAGGGTCCTAAGATCCAGTCCCACATAGGGCTCTGTGTTCAGCAGGGAGTTTGCTTGAGATTCTCTCTCCCACCGCCCCACGCCCCTGCTTATATGCGCTCTCTCTCTTTCTCTCTAAAATAATAAGTCGAAAGAAAGAAAGAAAGAAAGAAAGAAAGAAAGAAAGAAAGAAAGAAAGAAAGAAAGAAA